>NC_143178.1:12734772-13037803 GCF_047325235.1 Durio zibethinus
AAACATATAGTTTATATATACCCTAAAATAGGTTAGGAGAGAGCACTTTAAATATATTTCAGCTTCGATCTCATTTCTTTTAAAAAAATTTAACTCATCTCAACTTGAAATCAATTTAAAAAAAAAAAAGTCTCCTATTGGATCAGATATATTGAAACATGTCAAATACAAATTTTTTAGGATCTCTATCAATTAACCAATTTTATTATAAAATTTATCGAATTAAAAAATAAAAAAATACAAAAGAAAAAAACCAAATGGAAGTGTCACATGAATAATTTCATTGATCTCCTTTTTTCACTAAATTAATTTCATTTAAACAATGAAAATAAAAATAAAATAAAAATAAAAACAAAAACAAAAACAAAAAGTGAAAGTGGAAATGAAGCTCATTGAGAGTATAACATGACATCCAATTGAGCTCAAAATATTAATATATCAAATTAAAGTTTCAAATAATAACTTTATTGATTTAAAAATTGAAAAAAGAAAAAAGCAAGAAAGAGGAAAAAAGAAAAATAAACAAAGAAAATGAAAAAAAGGGAAAAGAAAGATTATTAAGGTGCCTTGCGGATACCTAAATTTAGTTTAAAATGTTAATATCTTAAATTAAAATATAAAATAATAACTTTATTAATATAATACATATATATAATTAAATAGATAACAAAATATATATTCTTAGATATATCATGAGTAGGTTGGGTTGGAATATTCTTAATCCATTTTCTAATCCATCCTTGCTTTCTTAAACAAAAATCGACCCAACTTAATTTGATACCAATTTTTTACAAAACACTCATAATCAAGATAAATCGAAACTTATCAGACATTGATTGTTTTGTCATCTTTATCAACTGACTTAGTTTGTTGTAAAATTTATTAAATTGAAAAACATAAAAAAGAAAGCAAAAAAATATGAAAGGAATAAACAAATGGGAGTGCTACATGAACATCTCTATTTGATATTATTTTTTTTACAAAATTTATCTAATCAAAAAATAAATAAAAAAAGTAAAAAGAAAAAAATCACCCTTGAGTAAAAATCGAGCCAAATTTGATTATTTTAATGCTTAATTTACGATGTTTGCAAGTCTAATTGAGTTTAATTGAATTTTTTATAATATATTTAATAGTACAAATATGTAACGGTAAATATATAATATTTAATATTCACAATTATAATGTTTTCAAATCAAATCAAATTTATCGAATCGAACTTGAGTATTTTAAGTAGATTATGAATCGAGCATAGAAAAAGCTTGATCAATCTCCAATTACAATTTGAGCTACAAGTTTTTAAATTGAGTTGAGCTCAAGCATAATAATGTATTAATTTGACTTGATTTAAATATACTTTTATCTTCATAATCATTAAAATGTTAAATAATGATTAAATTAACAAATTTTGGTTCAATTTTGATTGAATCAATTTAACTATAAGGCTTATTGATTTTTGAACTATGTGATATCCCTTTGATTCATGTTTTATTTATATGAATGATGAGAATAGTTTTCAATAAGAATGAAAAAGTGATGGTGATATATTAGTTACTTAGTAATGAGAATAAAATCAGTAATTAAATATGTGTTTGAATACAAACACAAGGTGACTATAAGGCGAAGTACAGTGAGAATAGAAAATTATCATTAAAGACATTAGATTAAAATTTATATATAATGAAGTTTATAGTATATATTTAATATTTGTGAAATTAATAAATTATTAAAAATTATTAAAACTATTTATACATGTCAAATAATATTTTTATAAATAAATATTTGAAAAATATTTGTATACATATTTTATTAAGTTGTATGGAGATTTATTAGTACATTTGATTGTTCTTACGTAAAGTAAATACGTAAATCAACTTTCGCAATAAAATTATTGTGGGGGCTGAAAGGTGTTGTAAACCTATCCCTATGGAAGCACAAAGATGGAACTCTCTAAATAACTTTTATATGAAATAGTATTAAGTAAAAGTATTTTGAATTTTTTCTTTTACATATAATATGTTTATATATCTAGATGAAGATAGTCAAATGCTTGATGAAATGTAATCGAATGCATGAGACTTATTTTTAATTATGTGCATCATTTTTCTATAAGTGTAATAGATAATTGTCTAGTAGAAAATAATCCACTATCCTATAAGTAAAATGAAACTAATTGTCCACACAAAGATTCTTCCTCAAGTGAATAAAAAGGGATATAGCATGAAAAAAATGTTGTCATTGTATCACACTTTAAGTTCAAGGCACGATTGAGAGGCTAAAAGTGACCCTAATCACACATAAGCCTCAATTACCCTTTGAAGTGAACTGGAGTTTAGCTTTATATTGAGGAGTGAAACTATTGATCTGGTTGCATTTGACTTTGGAAAAAGGATAGAAAAAAGATAATTGAAAGAAAACTAAAAAAAAAATAAATATAAATGAATCAAATATGAATGAATATTGTAGACATTAAATTTTGTCCATAACATTTTTCAATATGATTGACCCAAGGCTCATTTGTGAACATAGATTGACACCATTTAGGAAGATCATTTATGACCCACAAAGAGCTCACATATTTACCTATTTAGAAATCCAAAATCTACTCAGGTCAAACTAGTCAAACAAAATCAAAGTTATACAAAAGTTGGTCAAAATGGATAGAGCCTTAGTCAATTCTAAAAATTCAAAACCTAATTGAAATCAACATGGTTTAAAATTAAATTTGAGATTTTTCAAAATACTAAAATTTTCATTATACCCTAAGAAAGGCAAAATTACCTAAATACCATTATAGAGATATTTTCGTAATTTGATCTTTTTGAGCTTGGATGTTCATGAAACTTTTTAGATCTTAATGTTATAATATTTCATGATTTTTTTGTGCATTTGAAATCATAGTAGTCCATCGAAAAGTGTGAAATTACCAAAATACCCTTTATAAGGGTATTTTTGTAATTTGGCCTTCCCAAGCTCATATTTTCATGAAACTTTTCAAGTCTCAATTTCATAATATTTCATGATCTTTGGTGTATTTTAAATCACAGCAGTACCCCGAGAAGTGTAAAATTACCAAAATACCTTTATAAGGGTATTTTTGTAATTTGACCTTTTCGAGCTTAGATTTTTACAAAATTTTTTAGATCCCAATTTTATAATATTTTCATGATTTTTTTATGCATTTGAAATCACAGCAGTAGCCTAAGAGGTGTGAAATTACCAAAATACTCTTATAGGGGTATTTTTATATTTTGGCTTTCCCGAGCTTGGATAACTTTTCAAATCTTAATTTTATAATATTTCATAATTTTTGGTGTTTTAAAATTTTGAAAATGAGGATGGAAACATTGATTTCTAAGAAAATGACCTAAATACCGAAAACTTTGTATAGGGGCATAATGGTCTTTTTATGGGTTTAGAAGCTAGAAATCCAACCTTTACAGTAAATAACGTGAATCATTGGATCTACTTTGAATTTTGATCCGATGGTTAAAGCTTGTTCCTTGAAAAATGAAAAAAAGAAACTTTAGCCCTTGGATATAACTTGATCCAAGGTCCAAAAGCCTATATTCATCAAGAAGCAAAGCTTTTTTTCTAAACAAAGAGGCCAGTACAGGGAACATGAAATGAGGAACAAGTTGAGGGGCTGAAGTGGAGGAACGACACTTGTAACAAATAACGAGAGACATGGTTAGTGGAACAAGAAAAAAACAAAACCTTGAAACCTTAAAAAAAAAGGCTAAGAGGCTTTAAAAAAAAATCTTCTAGAGTTTAAGAAGAAGTCGAAAACCAAGGAAAAAGAGAGAGTTTTCAAGACAAGAAAAAAAAGAGATTGTAACAGAAAAAAGATGCAAAGTTAAAAAGAAAAAGAAAGATATGAGGGTTGGTTTTGTTGAAAAAAATCAAGCAAAAAAATATGTGAAAAAAAAAAGGTAGCATGAGAAAGAAGATACAATAGGGCATTGGGGAAAAAGAGTGGGATTGAGAAAAGAGAAAAAAGCTGTCGTTTATAAAAAAAGAAACCTATAGCAAAAAAAAAAAAAGAAGAACCTGATGTTCTTGAAACCTAGCCAAAACAAAAAACATAACAAAAAAAAAGACAGGTGCAGAAGACAAAAACCAGATGCCGAGAATGCAGAAATCAATAGCATAAACAACTAGTAATCATGAAGGAAGAAGCAACGACAATACAAATCAGTACAAAAAAAGCTTAGGAAGAAGAAGAGTAAGGTTTTTCCTTTTAACGTAAATAATATTTTCATTGTTGCTTTTGTTCCAAGTTGTTGCTTTTGGTTCAAACAATGTTTTCATACCCTAAAATAATCTATTTTCATACCAAAAAGAAAAAAGGATTAGAATTAGTCTAGGCTCGCCTATTTTTGTTATTTGTTTTCCCTTTTTCTTCCTTTTCTTTCTAGTTCAGCATGGTTTTCTCACAGAAACTCAAATTGTCATTATTTCATGCATTTCTTCTCTTGCATATGGGTTATGTTTGTCATTTTTGACAAAGTTTGTATTGTTGCATGTGGGCCATTTTTGCTATTTCATCTCACAGATAATAACTTAAATAATATAAATAATAATAAAAACTTAAATCATATGAATAGATAGCCTTTTACATCATTTTTTGTTATTATTTTTACTAATATATAATATTTTTAACTTATGTTTGATCTTGGTTGTTTTATGGATTTGCATAGATATTATGTCATTAATTGACATGTTTATATTGCCTTTGGTTATATTCATGCTTGTTATTTGCAATTTTAAAATTTTTCAAAAAATTTTTATTATTATTATTAAATATTAAATAATAATAAAAATATTTTTAATTCCCTGCCTAGATGTTGGAGGGAATAAAAAAATCGTATTTTAATAATAATAATTCTACCTATATGTTAAAAAATTATTAAATATTCAAATAATAAAAGATTAATATTTTTTTAATGAAAAAGGAAAAATAAATACAAATATATATATATTTTAAAAAAACTTAGATAAAATGAGTTTGCTCCGAAAATTTGCCTAAATGTTAGAGATTTTTAGAGAGGCTTGTGAATTTATGAATCGAAACCCTGTAATTAAACCTTAAAATGTAAACCCTAAAACAAAGACCTATGTGAGAACCTAAACCCTAAAACCCTTAGGTAAACCCTAAATGAAACTAAAACTCTAAATCAAGACCTTAAATGTGACTCTAAGTAAAATCCCAAACCTTAGTTCCCACCTTAAATGAAACATCTTAGCTCTAAAATCTTGAAGTTCCAAAAAAATCCTAAGCTTTTTAAGGATTTGTAGGAAAATCTTTTATGAAATATTTTGTTCCCGAATGCTAACTAGATGATGAGATATTTAATTTATTTCATTAAGAATTTTCATATATTTTTGCAACTCGAAATAAATTTGTTTCATTAAAATAACAATTATAAAGTATAAAATAATAGAAATAATAAAACGAGATTTTAAACATAAAAAGTCGCACCCAAACTCTACTTAAATGTTGTAGAGTCCAAATGGTCTATTTATATTTGAAAACCCAATTTCTAAATCCACATTTGATCTTCATTGCAACATGTTTCGTTTTTAGATTAATTTGCTTATTTATAATATGTATATATATGTTTGTTTTAATTATTGATGTTCAATATTAATTATATTATTATTTATTTTTTTTTTAGCTTAAATTTTTTTTAAATTTTAGTTTTAGCAAATAAAAATAAGATAACCTTTCGTAAAATATAATTGATTGATACTTTACCTAGATGTTGGAGACTTATCAATAATTATTATTTACAAAGAATATTATTTTATTATTTTTAAAAGAAATATTATGATAAATCTTAAATGAAAAGACTATCTTTGAATTCTGCCTTTATAACGGTGACTTTGAAGGTATTATTTTATTTGAAAATTTTCATAATAGTCCTAAATAAATATTTGTTTAACTAATTTTATCTCTTACAAACAAAAAGAATTAATTAAATTTCATATAGAAAACAATGTTTATTTAAAATTACAAATAGTGCAAAATTAATTGGTATCAATTTTGTAGCTGTTGTAAGGGTGTTAATCATTCTTTATATGTAACCGACTCTTGAACTTAATTTTATTTTCGTAGATCCAAATGTCTTTTTAATAAAGCTTTAAACTCATTTTATTGTTTTATTAAAAAGATAAAATTTTTAAACGACTAATCACATCTTAAAAAAAATTAATAGCGACTCTCTGTGTTTTTCATGATTTTTAAATTCTTATGTTTAGCAATCAAATCCTTTAAATTGATACATTACGACAAATGTTATTATATTTATAATTTATTTATTTTTTTATTTATAAAATTATTCGAATTTAATTTGTGTTCAATAAAAAATTTACATCATTTTTAATTTAAATTATTTTAATATTTAAATATTAAAATTCAATTCGAGATCGATTTACTTAAATTAAATAAATTTATTCATAAATATTTAATGAATCTATTTATAATCATTGAGTAAATATAAATTAACAATTAAAAATTTGGTTTAGCAAAACAATTTAAGAGTTGAGGCCTAAAATAACAAGTCAATGTCATCGTAGCTCAACCGCGAATGACTTGGGACTCTTAAGAGTAATGAAAACATGTCTACTTATAAAGAGTTTCTCTTTTTTATATTGATTTTCCAATCTGTGGGGTTAAAAGATAATAAACAAAAAAAAAATCTCTTTTATAACTTGGTTAATGTATATTTTAGGCATTTAAAGATTATATTTACAATAATATTTTTAAAGTATTATGAGGGATTTTTAATTTTTGTTAAGTGTATATTACAATGTATTAATATGTGTTAATTATGATTAAAATATTGTTAAAAGATATTTAATCATAAAAGTATCATCTTAAAAAGAAAAAAAATATAAAAAAATATTTATTAAATTTAGTCATGAATTTTAAAAAAATTGTTTATAAACATAAATGAATAAAATAGATTTTTATCCATATTTTATTTATTTATTTAATAAATATTAAAATATTATTTGAAATAATTTATTAAATTTAGTAAATAAAAATTATCTGATAATAAAATTTTTTAATTTTATAAATAAAATTAAAATGATAACTTATATTTTTTAATATATATTTAAAATATAAAAATTAATTAAAAATAAAACATGTATTATTATCTTATTTTTATTTATAAAATTAAAAAAATTTAATTGTTAATATATAAATAATTCTTTATAAATAAAATAGAGTATATTTAAGAACAATTGTTAAAATATTATATTTCATTACACCGTAAACAATAAAGTAAAAGAGTCGGAAATTTGGGGTAATGTGATTGCTGAAAAAAGGAAAAGCGGTCTCAGTTCTCCAGGTTGTCAGAGGGGTCAGTGGCGTTTGTGGGGTTCTATGTTGTCTGCATCTATCCAAAAGCAAAGTGGGTAGAAATTGAAAAACAAGGCAATTGCCATTTGCCTTCGCATGTGCCAATTAGGGAATCACCATTTTTTTACTCTGTTTCCTAATCAATGGTCGCATTGCTGCCCTATCAGTGTCACTCCTGACTCTCGAGACGTGAGACTCTTCTCTACTCTATGTTTACGTTTTCGAGCACCCCTAGGCTCTACCCCATTGCTAAAGTCTTTTCAACCTTTTTTCGTCAATCAGGCTGGGTGATCTTTTTAACAGTGGTACTTACTGTTTTAGCCAACAGTAGAAATTATAAAAAAAAAGTTGTACATAGAGGAAGATTCACTTATATTATATATCAGCGCAAGTTTTATATATTTTTTTAATATTTATATTAAAATAATTAATATTAAAATTATTATTTTTAAAAATTAATGATAAATTTAATTTTAATTTAAAAATAAAAATTTACATTAATATAAATGAATTTCTATTCATATATATACTCACATATACGGTGAGTGTACTCGACAAGCTATATCTTTTTTTTTTTTATCTAAAATTTTTTAATATTCGATAATTATTTTAAATTTTGATTAGTTTAAAGTTGTGTTGATTTAGATTTTATAAAAAAATAAAATTTTTTAAATTTATTTTTTTAATTTATAAAATTTAAAATTTATTTAAAAAAATTAAATTTTTTACCACTTAACCGAACTTTTTAGTGCTCATGTAAAGAGGCATTGGTATTTACTTATGTTGTCTCCTCCCTCTTGAAGGAAGGCGTGAATTCTGGCTCCATCAAGTGGGATATCTGTGGAAGCAACCACCAAATAGTATTTCTGGGGAGTCAGCGATATAAGAGGGACGGCGGAAATTGTTTTACGGTGAAAAGTGAGGTGAATGTGAATGTGAATGTGAATGTGAATGTGTACTCTAATTGATGATGCAGAGCACCCACGTGAATAAAGATCAGATTTTTTTTAACTTTGGCCACAGTCATCCGACAAAAAGATTCCTTCCGTATTTTTGTCTTGTAATGAAAAGGACAAAGATCTCAGGTTGCATTAAATTTATTGGCACAGAAAAAAAAAAAAAGTTGTTTTAAACTTCAGTTAATGTTGCTATTAAGATTAGAGATGTTAATTAGGTTTCAGTTTATAGGTATTATTTAGAGATAATAAAAATACTGCTTAAAAATAATTAAAATATATATTATTCAAAGATATTTTATCTTATTACTAAAAAATTATTTTAAAAAATTTACACTTAATGTATTGTTTTCATTAAATTTAAGAGATAATAATGTATTGATATATATGCTATTTAAATACCACTTAATCAATTTTGTAATAAAAATAAAAGTAAAAAATAAAAACAAATACATCCAAAAATAAAAAATTAATTAATAGAAAATGGATCTTAATGCACAAAAAAAAAAAAAAAAAGGGGGACCTGAAGCTAACGGATGGAAATAGTACATAGAAAAAGGAAAAGAAAGGTCCCATCCCCATAATAAGAATCCTTTTATTGGATTTAGACTCTAGTTAGGCTAAATGCTGAGTACATTTTTAAGGTGATCGAATCAAGATTAAATTTTAAATTTGACTTAAATAAAAATCAAATATTTTGAATTATAACAAATAAAGACATTTTTGTGATGTAATTATGTGTGTTGTACACGAGCCATTAACTGAATTAATGGTGACAAATGATAAAAGAAATTGGTTATGTGGATGCTGAGTATACTTCTTTTTTTTAACATTTTCTCTTATTTTAAAAATAAAAAACTGGTTTTAAAGAAAAAATAAAATTAAAAGAACAAATCAATCTAAACTAATACAAACTCAGATTTTAGATGGAAATAATTGATTTAAAACCGGATGAAATAATTTTTTAAAAAAAGAAGAAAAACCCAGACCCATTATCAAAATAAAAAATCACTTTACTTCAAATTTAAAGCAAATGGTAACCAAACAGAAGAAAAAGAAATGAGAATTAACAAGTGTAATGGAAACAATAAAACCTCACAAACACTAGAAAGCCTAAGCCAACAAAATAATGCTAATTTAGCTACTTCAAACTCAATCTAAAATATTTAAGATTCTTAATTTTTTTCAGCTTTAACTTTTCCCTAAATTTTCAAAATATGACAAATCATAAACCTAAGAATCTACTTTAAACCCCTTTTAGTTTTTTTTAAAGTAATTCATTTCCTAAAATCACAAAACCCACATGTAAAATCTAGTCTCCTAATAAATTTGGAACTCATTTCTTACCCCTTCCATAAAGACCCAAATTCAAATTGTTCCAAATAGATCTTGTGAGATAAACCATTAGTGAAGCACTTCATTCTAGCTTAAGAAAAAGAGAAAAACAATGATTTATTTAAATCAGGCTAGTTTTTCAAGCAAGAAGAAAAATGGGTTTACATGAAAGTGCAAAAAATCTTACAAACTCTCTGATAAAATGGATTTTTGATAAGAGAAAATTGGGTAACCTACCTTTTGCTTACCTACGGGGAGGGCATTGTATCTCGAACCCTAGCAGCCTCGCAAAGCATCTAGACCTCATGCCTTTTGAGCTAACCTAAGTTAATGTGATTAATTACCTTAAACAAGCCCTAATTGTGTTAATTAATCACATGATTATCACTCAAAAGTTTATATCTGATTATGTGTCATGTCACTTATACCTGACTAAATAAATCAACAAAAAAAATGTCAACATGATATTAATTCTATCACACTAAATTATGATGCCTATATTTCATCACTATTTTTTATCCAAAAAGTCTCAATTTATTATAACTCGGTAACATTTAGTTTTGATTTGAACAAAATAACATATTTAAACTTGAAATGAACAACATCCCTAAACTGAGTATTTATCTATTTGATTAATTGTTGGCCGTTAGCTTTTCATTATGAAAACTAGTAAAGTCTCTATGCTAGTACAACAAAATTCTTTAATGAGTATTTATCTATTTGATTAATTGTTGGCCGTTAGCTTTTCATTATGAAAACTAGTAAAGTCTCTATGCTAGTACAACAAAATTCTTTAATGTTTTCTCATTTTTTTAAATAATAAAAAAAATTATTTTATTTTATTTATTATTTAATTTGTACATCATAATTGTATTTACTTCATTTTTATTTTTCATAAATTTTATTTTATTTCATTTTTTATATTTTTTTGGAAACAAACAAGATATTCCCCTCTTTAATCTCATATCTTTTCATCTGAATATTTTGAATTTATTTTGAGTTGCAAACTTTTTGTTAGTTTCAGTCGTAGTTTATGGTTTTAAAATTGTTGATAATTTTTTGGTATTTTGTTATATGATTGTACTGGGTTGTGGTGGTGGGAAGCCATGCTTATATGTTTCAAGAATTTATCCAAGGAATGTTGATTATATGATTACTATATTTTATTTGAAATTTTTTGGATGAAAAATAAGTTTTTTTTTTTTTTGTATTTTTGTTACTTTTTATATATATATATTTTAAGTTTGAATTTTTGAATACGATTGGTTTTGAGTAAATTTATTGCATTTTTTAATATGGTTGTTAGATGGGGAATTTTTGTTGCTTCTTTTTCTTTTATTAAGATTGTTCCTTTTTTTTTCTTCGGCAATTATTAAGCTGCTTAATTGATGTGCTTTTTAACCGATGAGCTTTTTCTGTTTATGTTTTAAGTAGAACTTAATAATAATAATAATAATAATAATTATTATTATTATTATTTTAAACTCAAATTTAATATATAGTAATAATAAATAATAGATTTGGAGAAGTAAGTGGAACTACTACTACTACTACTACTACTACTACTACTACTACTAATAATAATAATAATAATAATAATAATAATAATGTTACGCTTAATTACCTAATCAACTTGGTCAAAACTTGATTAATATAGTTGTAAGCTCAAGTGTAGATAGTAATCTATGAGGAGCTAAATTGGATTATCTTAAAAATTTTTTTCAAAAATGTATTTAAATTAAATTAAAATAAAAATTAAAACAATAATATCTTTGATGAAAATATGATGCAATAAATAATAATTAATGAACTTGAAACAAATATAAACAACAATGAAATTAAAGAGGCATAAAGATAGAGAAATCAAATACAAGAATTTATAGAGGTTCTGTCTTTTTCCAAAGGCACCTATGTATTTTTCGTTAGCTTTTTAGCCAAGCTAAATCCACTAATTAATAAATCTATTACAAGATATAATTCATATCTTTTCAAGTTTAAAATAGTAACTTCTACCCTTTTATAGGATTTTACTCAATCTTTTACAAAGCTTTGAAGAGGATACCTCACCTTTTGACTCACCAAGTTCTTTTTGAATACAAAGGTTTTTGCAAACCATGAAATACTTTTCAAAAGTTGAGTGCTTACCTAACTTAAGTACAAGAAGTGACTAAATGTATACAAATGGATATTGAATACAATGATAATGAATCTAAGCTCTAAACGCTTGATTTTTCTTGAATTGCTTGAAGAAATTGAGCCAATGCTCATTGGGTGTTGTCTCTTAGCTTCAATGGTGTTGGAAGAGGCCAATTTATAGGAAAAATATGTTTGGAGAAGAAATTACACATTTATCCCTTCAAAAAACTAACCGTTAAAAGCTGTTTGGGCATAAAAGATTGATTGGTTTAAATAGGGGATTGATTGATTATTGAATTTCACTTAAATTTTGATCATTACAGTAGAATAGATTGATCTATTTTGGTACTTGATCGATTGGTTTTTGTTGATTTTGCACATAGGGTTATTTTGGATGAATAATGCCATTGGTTGTCTCATGTTTTACACTTTACTCACTAATTTGATCATATTTTAAGTTATACAACTCCAAATCAAGATCTATTTAAAGATCTTAAAGGCTTTTTACCCATATAAAATTCAACATCTAATTCAATGTACAAAATTATAGTAAATTTTAAAAAATATCCTTTATGCAATTGTTAAACAATTGCATAGTCTCTAGTAAAAATTTAAAATGATTTCTTAAAAATTTTGGATTTTGATTTTGTTTTATCCATTAGAAAGTAAACTAAAAAAGCTTTCCATCCATATAAAATTCAAATATTAAAACCTTGTAAATTAATATAGAAAAATCAAAAACAAATTCAATGTAGGAAAACTTTATTCTCACAAAATATCTTTCTCTAGTTAATCCATTTATCAAAACTAATATTATCAAAATTTTATTCAGTCCAAGATGAATAAGTTCACTTTAAAGATAGTTTTGGTTTGAAAAATACAAAAATTTAATAAAAAAAAGGTTTTAAGCTTTATAAAAACATTTTCCAAGTCAAATACTATTTTGGAAGACATAATATTTACTTAGTACAAAAAATAATAAAACTTAAGAGCATATACTAAACAAATCTTTTTCAAAATCTTAGCCAAACTTATTTATCTTAATGTTTTATTTTTTCAGAATAAAGTTCAATTCAAGGCAATATCCCCCTTTTTAATCTAATAAAACTTAAAGATAAATTTATTTAATGAAAAACTTTATTTAAAATATTTAGGTGGCATTTGGTTTATGAGAATCCATAAATTTTTTTCTAGAATCTTGATGGTAGGTATTTGATTCTTACGTTTTGTTTAAGGTAATCCAAACACAGAGGAAAGGAATGGATTCCCAACAGTGCCCAAAGTCCTAGAATAAAAAACCTACATCTTCGTGTGGTATTCTAGGATTCTAAGGGAGAAAGTTGCATTATTTCCAAATTTAACCTGAATAAAAAGTTATGAAATAGCTGTTACCCTTTTGAAAAGCATATCTAAAAATGACTAGAACTTAATTATAGGTTTTTGTACAATTTTTTTTTATATATTGCAATTAAGGCATTTGGCATGAAGAAATGCCTTAAATAATCTTTTTTTATTTTTATAAATGGATTATTTAAGGTGTTTTCTATACAGAAAATGCCTTAAATAATCTTTTTATATTTTAGGATTTAGGGTTAATATTTTTATGAAAAGATTATTTAAGGCATTTTTGTATAGAAAATGCTTCAAATAATCTTTTTATATTTTTATAAATGGATTATTTAAGGTGTTTATGTACAAAAAATGTATTGAATAATCTTTTTATATTTTAGGGTTTAGGGTTAATATTTTTATAAAATGATTATTTAAAGTATTTATGTACAGAAATTGTCTTAAATAATCTTTTTATATTTTTGCAAATAGATTATTTAAAGTGTTTCTGTCCCTTATTTTTTAAAGGAAATTATTTAAGATATTTTTGAAAAAAAAAAGCCTTAAATAATACAACAATTTTTTTTAAAATGCATTATTTAAGGTATTTTTGGTCTAAAAACATATTAAATAATCTCTTTATTTTTTTAATAGGGACTATTTATGGCATTTCTAAACAAAAAATGCCTTAAACCCTTCATTTTTTTTAAAAGGTATTATTTAAGGTATTTTTGGACAAAAAAATACCTTAAATAATGAGGGTATTATTTAAGATGTTTTTGATTTGAAAACACCTTAAATAATGCTATTTAAAAAATGCCTTAAATAAACCTTTCATTTTATTAAATGTATTATTCAAGGCATTTTTTGTCTTTAATCGCTTTAAATAAAGCCCTTTAAAAAATGAAAGGGATTATTTAAGGGATTTTTATCTAGAAATGCCTTCTATAATCTTTTTCATTTTTTTAAAAATATTAAAGATTATTTAAGGTATTTTTTTGTTGGAAAATGCCTTAAATTAAATAATCCCCTTATAATCCCTAATATTTTTTTATTGATGATATTTTATAAATAAAAATAGCAATCATGAAAATATTTGTTTTCTTTTGTTGCTAAAGGCATCATTTGTCATTTAGGTATTTATTATTAATAAAAGCTAATGAAAAATTACCATCATATATGTTAAGGAGAATATGGTAATTATTCAAGAATTAATATACATGGATTCCCTCCAACCAAACGAGTGAATTTAAACACAAGATGCCTAAAAAATGAAAGAAAACCTTGGGTATGCACTTTTCAAGAGATCACACTTTCCTTAAGAATTTACTTTTCCCTTTAAATCATGAATGTTTCATAGCAAAACTTCCCCTCAACAAATGCATTTTTCATCCTAATCTAACACTCATGATTCAACATACATATATGTTAAAGAGCATATATATATCTATTAAGCACACACACATATATATATATATATCAAAGCAAATTTGTCTACAAAATATTTTTCTCGCTTTTTGTTAAAGCAAAAAGATGTCAATTCAAGGTATAGGAGAAAATTCAAGAGTAAATAATATCATGCATAAGTAATCCGTGTATTCAAGTGTAATATGTACAATGAAATTCAAATATATATATATATATATATATATTCAAGCAAAATAGCATAAATGTATCAATGTATCTAATTTTAGCATTTTTGCATAATAGTCTAAAATTTACTACATGAAACTTATGAGCAAAAGGATAAAAGAATGATATGAATGCTACTAATAAATAATGTTTTTATAAAATGTGCTTAGTATGTAAAATATCAATATCATGTAACCATATATTCAATCACATATATTCAAGTTCGTACCAATTGTTAAAGATATGTTATCACCTAAACAAATCATCTTAATTTAAGTAAAATTGTATTATAAGATTTTTTTCCTTTCTCAAAATAAGGAGTAATGAATTTAAAGCACATACAATTTTGCATGAAATGTATAAGTTATATCAAGGATAGGCACATATATTATAGCAAACATGAAAACACAAGTATCTATGAAAGTTCAAGAATTCATTAGCAATTTTGTTCACTAATTTTCAAAGAGCAAAAATATTTCATACGTATAAAAGATTCACTCAATAAATCTAAAATGATAAAAATAATCTTTCATAAGCATATTTTATCTAACTAAATATTAAATAAAAACCATAAGCTCATACATATGTAATGAAGCATGGGTACTTATAGACACCCCATTTCATTTAGGGTGTACTTTCAAATTCTCGGTTCTGATTTTGTCAAGATCGTTGGGCTTCCAAAGGGCCCATTTAATTTTAAATTGGTTGTGAATAATTGATTTTGGGCTTTAGGCCCAACGTAGGTTTGTTTGGCATTTATTGCCAAAATAAAAAATTAATTAATAACAAAATTTGATTAACATTAAAAAAAGGAAAAAAAAAAAGAAAATCAAAAAGTTCTTTTGGGAATCCGAATTAAAAAATTGGAATTGATAAAAATGGAAATTTAACCACAATCAAATGGGATTAGGATATAGGTTAAAACCAAAGCCAAGAATCACGCGATGATGGGAATCAATTCTTATAGATTTGATCAATAAAACCCTAAACAAATTTAAAAGATTTGATTGATAAAATTTCTAAGTTTCTGGTAAAAATAGGCTTATAAATAATGCCTAAATCACACGTAGAAAAAAAAATAGACAAAAAGGTTAAGTTTTTGCGTGAAAAGTTTTTTGTTTTCTTTTTGGGGTTTTTTTTTTTTAAAGTCTAGGTTTTTTTTTTTGGTGGAAAAGTTTGCTTTTGGGATTGTGCTTTTGAAGTGTTTATTTGTTTTTTGTGATTTCTAGGTTTTTTTATTGAAGATTGGAAGTAGTTTGGATTTTTGGGTTTTTTTCTTTTTTTTTTTGAAAAAATCTGGGTTTGGCATTGAACATTTGAAGTTTCCAATTGAAGTTTTCGACCAGAATTGAGATTTCCAGCCAAATTCTGATAAGTTTTCCAAAAATCGATGACTAAACCTAGTTTCTAGCCATCTGGATTTAGGGAGTTTACAGAGAAAGACAAAGAAATTTTTCTAGAGAGAAGGAGGGAAAATGACAAGAAAATATTCTAGAAAAAAAGAGGGAAAATGACATTATGAAGGAAACATAAGGAATTTTGGCTTTTATACAAGCTTGAAACGACATCGTTTTAAGACCTGCTTAACCTGCTTGACCCGTGTGAACCCGCACACAACCCGCATACAAGACTCGACCCGATTGCAGGTATTTTCTGTTCTTTTTTCATTATATTTTCTATTTTGATTTTATTTTATCTATTTTATTTCATTTTATTTTAGACTTTTTTTTATGTTTTTATTATTATTTTTATCTTTAATTATTTATTTTACTCATTATTTTAAATTGAATAATACATTATTATTATTTTTTAAAATACCATTATGAACTTTATTTTATCTATTTATATACTAAAAAATAAAAAAAGTTTCCAAAATAAGTTCATGAATCCTATTAAACTATTGAAGAATTTTTTATAAATTTAAATTTTTATGAATTCTACCAAATTATTGGAGAATTTCATAAATCAATTTTTATAAAAAAATTATTTTGATCCTACCAAACTATTAGAGGATTTACATATTAAATTAAATCTTACCAAACTATTGGAAGATTTAATGCATTTTCTAAAAATAAATTTACAAGAAATTCTTACCAAATTATTGGGATATTTGCATCAAAGTAAATATTATAAACTATTAGAGGATTTTAATAATTATTTTGAATAAAATATATTAATAAACCTGATGATAGAGACTCTTCAGAGTGGGACACTAGTTTCCATGTATGCTTTTGAGGTGCAAAAATTATCGTAAATTGCTACCAAACTATTTGAGTAAATTTATGATTAATTTTCAATAATTAAATAATTTGGTAAAATTATAAGAATATTTTAAGGCTTGGATAATTTGAAATCAAATTGGTACTGTCCATTGATGGACATTATGAAGGTGCTATAATCTTCCTCACATGGAATGGCACTTTCGAACTCAAAATTTGGTTTCATGGATTAGAATATGCTATTTAAATATATCTAAGTTAATCTTAGGATTCCTCTTTAAATGTGATAGATTCGATTAGGTGATCGATCACATCTAAACAAAAAAAAATATTGGCGGTGACTCTTTTAATCCATGTCTCGCGGTAAGTCTAGGATCTATATGTTATAACAATTTGTCAATTCTACTAGAGATAAGGAGAGTTAGGCCAATAAATGATTTCTTATTATCCAAGCCTACTTAATAATCTTAAGATTTTTTTCATAAGTTTCAAGTATTTATTTTTTATCATACTTGTCATTCATTTGCATGTGCATAACATGAACTTTACACCCTAGTTCTATCATTTATGAGGGAGTAAAGTACCTATGTCTTCATGAGATTTTATATCTTCGTATGGACTAGCGAAATACTCCCACTCAAATTGAATCTTTTTCGCTTATAGCCTATAATGGGCAAGGATTAGGGTAATTTACTAGTTTATGATGGACAATGATGTCGGAACAATTTGGGTACCTTTTAAATGTGGCTGAAGCTACATATAGTTAACCTTATGAGCTTAACTTATAGGTAAAGCCGTGTGCCCATTACCCTTTATAGTTAATTCAAAATTTAGAGTCATGTTGTCATTGTTTATTGTATTGTGTTCATTATTATATGTTTATCCTTTATTTTATATTAAGATAATAAACCAATTTCTTTATTTGTTTTTCTTTTCTTGCATATTCATAAACATACATACAAATTGTATATTATTCTTACCCTAAAGATATCTTCAACAAAAGCTTTCATGGAACCCAAAGAATGCCAAGTTTGCACCTTATCTATGTTTCTCAGGTGTGAGTCTCTGATTGATGTGAAGGCAGAGTAAAAAAAGAGGTAGTAAAAGAAAGGAGATTGTTTACCATCTGGCTATATCTGTACCTTGCCTAAAGAAGTTTGATTGCTCATTAAACAAAATGATTTGAAAGACTTGTCGAATATATGGAATAACATGGACTCTTTAAGATAACAAGCTTTTTGTCAGAAATTTAGGCATGTCGCACATCTCTTATCAATAAAGGTTGAAAACTCACTCATTAAGGTGATGGTATAGTTTGGGATCCCTCTTAGCGTTGTTTCATTTTCAATGAAGTTGATTTGGTGCCAACCTTTGAGGAGTATTTGATTTTGAAAGGTATGCATCTCCAGTATCTAGATAGGGTTTATGTGAAGAAACAAAAACTAGGATATCGTAAAAAGTTGACCTATATTTTAGGGATAAAAAATGAGCTAATAGATTCATATGTTCAAGAAAATGAGGGCATAAATGTATTTCATAGGAATTTTTTTAAGATTTCATTGTTAAACATCCTGATTATGATCAAAGAATGAATGTATTTGGCCTAGCAGTATATGGGATGGTGATTTTCACCAAAGTTTTAGGCCATATTGAGATAAAAGTGGTGGATTCGTTTGAACAGATTGAAAGATGTTGTAATCCTTCACTGCCGATATTAGCAGAAATCATAAGATTATTAAATATTTGTAGGCAAAATGATAAAGCACATTTTCTAGGTTGCATACCATTATTGTATTTATGGATGAAGAGCCATTTTGAATGCAAGAAAAGTATTTTATCCAAACTCTATCTTTATAATCGAAATGCAATCAAGGAGTTTTGTGAGAGTGAATGGCTAGAAGCAAAGTCTAAGAAAGAATGGTAGTATTTGCTATAAAAGCCCATGACTTGTTAGTGAAATGGTTAGTTTCATGGATGAATTGAGAACCCATGCTGTATTAATATGGAGATGAGATAGGGGTTTCATTTTTAGGCTTATGAGGGTTGACAAGCTATGCACCACTGATGGTGAGAAAATAGTATGGAGTTGAATAGTTTGTTTTCATGATACAAAAGCTCAACCAATTTGACTATTTATATAGAGAGCCTAAAATATTTCAAAAGATTGATAGCATGATCAAGGCTTGAAAGAAACCCAAGAGAGTGAGTCCTAGATCATTTACTGATAAAATCACTCATAGTATTTGAGAGCCAAAAAGGAGAAATAAGTTGTATTTACTCCTAAAGATTATTGCCATCTAGTGAACCAAAAACTGGATAAGATACCTCAAAAATAGAATTTGCAAAGAAAGAATTCGAGGTTGAGAAAGATAAGATGAAGTAAAAGATTTAAAGGCTTTAAAAAGAGAGGGAGCAATGGAAAGATAAAGTAGAAAAGTTAAAGGTTTGAGTCCACAAGATTTCCAAGGAACGTGATGCAATAGTTAATCATTTAGCTGAACTTCATGAACAACACAAGAGGTTAAAAGCTAAGAGGAAAGCCTAAAAGGTTGTTGGGAATATGACAATACCCTTAAATAGTTGATGGAATTACGATAAAACCATAAGAGGCTACATTTTTAGGTGAAAGCTACAAAGATAAATATTGTTGATTTGACTTGTGAAAATGAAAAGTTGAAAAGAAAATGTTCCCAGATGGAAAAAGATTATGTTGAAGCCTAAAATGATAGTGAAATGCTTAAAAGGTACATCCAGATACTAAAACAAAAATTAAATGAATAAGGGGATCATATCATGGCATTCACAAAAGAACATAGGGAGTTATCCTATCAAGTATGGTTTGACAAAAGAGAAGGATTGAAAAGGTAAAGGTACATAGAGCATTTTACAACCTTGATAGTAAGGTAGTGACTGAGGTAGGAAAAATAGTAAAAGAGGCTGAAACATTAAAAACTTTGGTCACATCGGTAGGAAATCATAGGTAGCGGCTATTGAACTTAATCAAGGAGGCCAAAGATCAATATGAGCAAACTAAATGCTTTACAATGGAGAATAATAGACTTAAAGTTCACTTTTGTTGAAAATCATTAAAAAGGTAAATATTTTTCTTTTTTTTTCATGCATTGCATTCATTTGTATATTCATAATCAATTCTTAATCATGTTAGTCCATAGCAAAATCACTAATTTAAGATTATGGTACATAAGGTTCAAGGATAGCTCAACATCAGTGTAACACCCATGCTCAAGCTAAAAGAATGAAACAAGATAATGTAAGTTGTGTTGAAAAATTAGAAAGAGCTTATGAGAAAATTAAGAAAAAATTGAGCAAGATCCTTGAAGTTTTAGGTAAGTTGAATAAAAGAAAAGCAGTGGAAGAAGATGTTTCGCATGAAGTTATCGATCCATTGTATCCTTTGGATTATGGCCAGTACTAGGCCCAATCCACTCAAAGCTTCTTGCCACAACAGCGTGCATTTTTAAGCTATAATTATTCGAAAATGCCACTTGAACCCAGCCAAGGGAATGCTCAAAACTACATCAATCCTACATTTACTAAAAAAGTAGTTGAACCAGTCCAAATCTCCAATTTGGACGGTTCAAAAAAAAATTGAAAGTTAAAGATGGTTGAGTCTTTGTAGGACTCTAAAGCTGATCACGTGATAAATATGCTTGAAAAGAGACTATGAGTTGTGAAGGGTATCAATTTTACGATTCTATGGATGTTGCTTAGCTTTGTCTGGTACTAGATGTGATGATACCCATAAAGTTTAAAGTACCAAAGTTTGAGAAGTATGATGGCTCCAAATACTATCATAAAATGACAGCCTATGCTAGTAATGAGAAGTTACTCATGCATGTATTCCTAGATAGTTTAACTGGGTCTGCTGTAAGATGGTATGTCCAGTTAAACAGGATATTTACATGATCGTGAAAGGATTTGACTTGATTATTTTTCAATCAATACCTTCATATTATAGATATGGCTCTTGATTGCCTTTTTTTTGTAAAGTTAAAAAAAAAGTGATTGAATCCTTTAAGAAGTATGCTCAAAGATGGCAAGATATAGTTGCTCAGGTCTAGCCACTCTTAACTAAAAAGTAAAGGTAGTTTTATTTATGAGCATTTTGAAATTGTCTTATTATGAAAAGATGATAGAGAATGCAATGAAAAATTTGACTAATATGATAATCTCAAGTGAGATCATTAAAAATGTCATTAAGAATGGCAAACTTAAAGAAGGGGAGCCTTTTGTTGCCAATAAAATGCTTAAAAAAAAAATAGAAAGTGAAACTCAAGCTATGAGTTTCGAAAGGAAATAATTAAAAAATTACACCCTTTTACCCACAACCTATCTAACCCACATATTATCTCACTATAAATAATGCCTTAGCTTTCCCATACCAACCAGCTCCATGACTTTCTTATCCACATACCTATCAACTTACATTTAGACCACCTACCCACACATACAACCCTAATGCCTCAACTTTTGTAAAACCCTTAATGCTTTCAATTAACCTAACAAGTGGTCCATCGAAACCATGAAATAACTAAGAAAAGCTCACTTTTGATCCTATTCCCCTAACCTATACAAAGTTGTTCCAAGAACTCTATAAAAATCATTTGGTTGCTCTTGTCCTTACAAAATCATTTGAACCTCTTTATCCTAAGTGGTATAATTCTACTACTCATTGTGATTATCATTATGGAATAGCTAGTCATTCCATTGAAAATTACACCTTTTTGAAGCACAAAGTGCAAAATCTGATCAAGGAAATGTTGATTAACTTTGATACTAATGAAAGGGTAACACCCAATATCAGTGGCAATCCATTGCTAAATCATGTTGTGAATGCTTTGAATGAAGATAAGGAACAGTGAAGAAAAAAAGAGTAGAGGAAATTAAAACTCCATTTAGTCAATTATTTGATACTTTATATAGAGCTAGTTTGGTGCAATTGGTAGACCCACGCACTTATCATGGAAGATGTGTTCTGAATCATAAGTGTAAATTCCATAGTAGTGCTCCCAACCACTCTATTAAAACCTGTAAATAATTTTATGAAAAAGTACAAAAATTAATAGACTCCTTTTAAATCAAATTCTACGAGAAAAGGGAAACTTGAAAGAAGGCTGAGGTGTCTATAATCGATAGGTCATCAAAATAGGTGCCATAATCGGTAACCATTTATTGTGGTGAAAAACCTAAATTAATCGTAGACAAGCTTATTCCTAAGCCAATAACTCTTAAGGTTCCAAATCTTTTCCTTTATAAAGATGAAATGGCTGTGCCATGGAAAAGTAATAGTTCAGGGATAAGAGAAGACCATGCCTAAGTCAGACGCCGCCAACATAATTAGTTTAGGTGGCATAACTAGAAACGAAAAGTGTTATACTTTGGAGATGCTGGAAAAGGTAAGAAAGGAAAAAACAAAGTGATGGAAAAACAGGTTGAGCTAGAATTGATATTAAAAAAAGACGGTCTGGAGCTTATGCTCGAAAAAAAAGCCTACGAGTTCTTGAAGTTGGTAAAACACAGTGAGTATTATATGGTTGAATAGTTAAGCAAGATGCCAGCCAGAATTTCTTTGTTGTCATTACTATTAAATTTAGAATCACACCGTAACACATTGTTAAAGGTGTTAATCAGGCTTATGTGGCAAATAATATGTCTATGGAATATGTGAACCATTTAGTGAGAAATTTAGTGATACCACACTACATAGCCTTTAGTGATGATGAGATCCCACTTGAAGGAAAGAGGAAGTACAAAAGCTTTGCATATCACTATCAAATGCAAGAGTCATACTACAGCCAAGGTTTTTATTGATAATGGTTTGACTATTAATATTATGCCTATGTCCAACCTAGCAAGACTACCCATTGATATGTCTCACATAAAAAGTAGTCATATGATAGTCTGAGTATTTGATGGGACTAGGCATGAAGAATTGAGAGATATTGAGATGCCTCTACAAATCAGACCTTGCATCTTTAACGTAAATTTTTAGGTCATAGATATTTTCTTATCCTGTAATTGTTTACTAGGTAGGCCATGGATCCACATAGCAGGTGCTGTTCCTTCCTCTTTACATCAAAAGGTCAAAATTCAATGTGGATGATCAACTTGTGTTCATGGGTGGAGATGAGAACTTGCTAGTAACTCAGCCTATGAATGCTTCTTGTGTAAAAGCAACCAAAGAATCATTAGAATATTCTTATCAATCCTTTGAGCTTGTTAATACTATATGTGAGTGGTTTAAATTATACCAACTAGATTTCTCTAATATCATGGTCAATTAGATGGTTAATAAAGGTTAGTACCCTGGAGTTAGGTTAGGTAAAAATTTACAAGGGATAAAAGAGCCACCAATGATAATGGATAATGACAAAAAATTAGGCTAAGGGTATGGAATTGAAGAATGGGAAATAAAAAAGATACAAGACAATAAGAGAGGTAGAAAGATGCTGAGAAACATGAAAATGATTATCTTGCACTTGAATGAAATATTTAGGACAATAAGATAATTGTATCTAAGGTCAGAGAAAGATGTTGAAAAGGAACTGGGTATGGAAGAAGCTTTCATTGAATTATCCATCTAGATGATAGGCGAAGAAGTCCAAGAGGAAGAGGCGTTGGTTCTTCCATGTCCACCAGATTTTGAATTAAAAAAATTAAAGTGTCATCTAGATGCCTGTTGTCCTTGATACCTTTCCAATGTAATTACAACTCCCAATTGCTTATGCCCCAAAGCATTGGGATAGTATTTTATGTATACGCCTCTTATCATTCATTATCCCAATAAAAAAATTGGAATAGGCATTTTTATTAATTTGTTTAATTCAATTTACATTTTCGTTCCTATCATATCATTTCACCAATACTTCCCATTTCATTTAATTTTAGTTTTTCAAATGAATATGAAGATAATCATGATAATAGTGAAGGATTTAATTTTAAAAATTTAATTAATACTGTTAAACTTGACACTAAAGAGGACTCTGAAAAATATACTTTACCTCAAGATCTAATAAGACTTATTGAACAAGAGAATAAATCTATTGAGCCTTATCAAGAAGTCATCAAGATGATAAATTTAAGGGATAATGAGAATAAAAATAAAGTTAAGGTTGGCACATTGTTTTCAATAGCTTATAGAAAAATGTTAGAATATCTACTTTAAGAATTTGTAGACGTGTTTGCCTGGTCTTATCAAGATATGCTTAGGTGTAGCACTGAAATAATAGAACATAAGCTACTCTTGAAGTCTGAATGTAGGCTTGTTCAACAAAAGTTGAGAAGAATGAAGCCTGAAATGCTGTTGAAGATAAAAAAAGAGGTAAAAAAGCAGTTTAATGTAGGTTTTCTCTAAGTAGCCAAATATCCTTAGGCGGTGGCTAATATAGTACCTATTTTTAAGAAAAATAAAAAGGTACAAATGTGTGTCGATTATCGTAATTTGAACAAGGCTAACTTGAAGGATAATTTTTCTCTACCTTATATTGATACATTGGTGGATAATACAACCCGACATTCTTATTCTTTTTTATGGATGGATTTTTAGGTTATAATTAGATAAAGATGGCCTATGATGACATGAAAAAACTACTTTTGTAACTATGTAGGGTACTTTTTGTTATAAGGTTATGCCTTTTAGATTGAAAAATACTGGGGCAACTTATAAAAAAGGCTATGGTGACATTATTCCATGACATGATGCATGAAGAGATTAAGATGTATGTGGATGATAAGATCACGAAATCTAATGAAAGAGAAGACTATGTAGCTAACCTTAAAAAATTGTTTAAGAGGTTAAAAAAAATTAAGCTTAAGCTAAATCCATCCAAATGCATATTCGTAGCCGAGTCAGGGAAGCTATTAGGTTCCATGGTCAACAAAAGAAGAATTGAAGTTAACCAAGACAAGATATAGGCAATTTAAAATTTATCTCCTCCAAGCACTCCAAAAGAAGTCTGAGCTTTTTTGGGTCGGTTGAACTACATCTCTCGATCATCTTTCAACTTACCTTTAATGCGACTCATCTTTAAGCTCCTTCGAAAGAATAATCCTGGTGAATGGAATGGAGAATGTCAATAGACTTTCGATAGGGCTAAGCAGTACTTATCAAATCATCCAGTGGTTGCACCATCTATTTTAGAGAGACTATTAATTTTGTATTTGATAGTGCATGAGAAGTCAATGGGATGTGTGTTGGGGCAGCAAGATAAGTTTGGTAGAAAAGAAAAAGCTATTTACTACTTGAGTAAAAAGTTTACAGAATATGAGTCCAAGTATTCATCATTAGAGAAAATGTATTGTACTTTGGCTTGGATAGCTAAGAAACTCAGACAGTACATGCTTTACCATTTCACTTGGCTTATCACTAAACTGGACCTAATTAAATATAACTTTGAAAATCATAATTGTCAAGAAGGATTGCAAGATGGCAGGTAATGCTTTTAGAGTATGATATTGTATATATAAGCCAAAAAGTAATAAAAGGAAGTGTTATAGTAGAATTCCTTACGGATCGTGGTATCGAAAGGTATGAGCCAATAAAACTTTATTTTTTGGATGAAGAATCAATGCTCATTTCAAAATTAAAGGAAAAAGATAGCAATAAGAAGTCATGGAGAATGTACTTTGATGGGGCTGTTAATGCCTTGAGGCATGGAATTATGACAATTCTGATATCTCTTGAAAGGCATTATTATCTTGTTATAGCAAGGTTAAACTTCAATTGCACCAATAATGTGGCATAATATGAGGCTTGTGTCATGGGCTTACAATTGCTTTAGATAGAAAAATTAAAGTATTGAAGGTGTTTGGGGATTCAGTTTTGATTATTTATCAGTCAAAGGGAGAATGGGAAACAAAAGATTCGAATCTTATCCCATATCATAAGTACATCTCAAAGTTAAGTAAGCAGTTTAAAGTAGTCCAATTCTAACATTTGCCTCGTGAAGAGAATTAGATTACAAATGCCTTAGCTACTTTGGTCGCAATGATCTAGATTGATAATAATACTGAAATTCAGCCCATTAAGTTAGATGTCAAGGACATGCCAATACATAGCACCAATGTGAAAGAGGAGAAAGATGGAAAGCCTTGGTATTATGACATTTTACAATACTTAAGGAATCCATAATACCCAGATCAGGTGACAAAGAATGATAAGAGAGTCCTGAGAAGATTGGCTAAGAGATTTTTCTTAGACGGAGAAGTTCTTTATAAGAGAAATAGAGATTAGGTGTTATTGCGATGTGTAAATGCATCAGAGGCAAAGAAGATTATTAAGGACATGCATGATGGGGTGTGTGAAGCACATGCAAATGAACACATGATAGCAAAATAGATTATGAAAGCTAGATATTACTGGTTAACAATGAAAAGTGACTGTATTGATTATGCTTAGAAGTGTCACAAATGCCAGATTTATGCTGACAAAATTTATGCTCCGCTTTACATGTTTTGGCACCATTTGGCCATTCTTTATGTGGGTCATGGATGTCATTAGTCATATTACCCTAAAGGCATCAAATGGAAATAGATTTATCTTTGTGATGATTGATTACTTCACTAAATGGGTTGAGGTAGCTTCTTATGCAAATGTGACACAATAAGTAATCTGCAAGTTTATTAAGAGAGAAATTATCTACAAATATGGACTTTCAAAAAGGATCATCTCGGTTAATGCTAAGAACTTAAACAGTAAGATGATGAAAAAAAAATGTGCTTAGTTCAAAATTAAGCACCCAAAGATGAATAAGGTAGTCGAAGCTACGAATAAGAACATTAAAAGGATTTCAGAGAAAATGATTGAGATGTATAGAGATTGGCATAAAAAATTACCTTTTGCTTTGTATGCCTATCGAATATCAGTATGTACCTTTATAAAAGTAGCCCAATTTTCTTTGGTTTACGAGATGAAGGTTGATTGCTAGTAGAAGTAGAAATCTTATCTTCAAGACTCCTAAGAGAAATGGGATTAGAAGAAGTTGAATGGATTCAAGAGCACTATGAACAACTAAATTTCATTGAAGAAAACAGACTAGCAACATTATGTCATGGTCAACTATACCAAAAAAAATATGATAAGAGCTTATGATAAGAAAGTCTAACTTCATCAATTTCAAGAAGGAGAGTTGGTGATGAAAAAGATTCTCCTAAATTAACATGATAATAGAGAAAAGTGGACTCCAAATTAAGAAGAGCCATACGTTGTAAAAAAGGTTTTTTTAGGAGAAGCATTAATCTTAACAGAGATGGATGGAGATGATCTCCCCAATTTGATAAATTTTGATACTGTGAAAAAATACTTAAAACAAAAGTTCAAATTGAAAACCCGAAAGGACAATTTAAACTAAATAGGGGTTTATCTAAGTTGAAAACCTATAAAGGTGACTTGGATAAAGAAAGTATGACATCATATGAGGGGGTTCACCAAAATGAAAATTGGTATATCCCGAAAAGCCTTAAAGTGCTGAGGGCATCGTATGGTTGAGTTTTTTAAAAAAATCCAAGATATGTCGTCATGATTATTTGATTGTTTGTCTTGGGGCATTGTTATCTTAAATAGCCATCTTTGTAAGCCTTTATCCTATCTAGCTGTAAAAATTAGTCCCAAATAGCCATCATTTGTAATCTATCTTCTTTTCCAAATAAATGATATTCATTTCATTCTATCTATATCTCACTTTCAATCATTGCCTTTTCTTTTATATTTAAATGCTTTGCAATGAATAGAAGAAATGTATAATTTGTATCTTATATTTAGAAATTGAGATAATGATTAATAATTGAATAATGTCATGAGAGATTGTATGTTACTTTGGGAAACTTGAAAGAGATAAAGGTAAATGATGTTTCAATCCTTTTGAATAATTTTACTCACCATTCATAATCTTTTAAGGGATATGATTTTCCACTTGTGAATCATGTTATCATTTGATATATTGAAACTATGATCTTTTTTTGGGCAATGAATAAAAGAAGCCAAATTTTGAAAATTCATTTTGAATTTCAAAACCAAGCAAGATACTTTTTTAAATTTTTAATTGGTAATTCAATATGTATCAAATCTTGCCAATATGATTGAACCATCCAAATTCTTTTGATGACATAGACACAAAAAATGCTTGAACTTTCTTTCTCAAGTAACTATTGTTTCATGTCTTAAGGCATAGTGACTAAAAGATGCAAAATTCCTTCTTGCCTAAGACAATTTGTTTCATGCCTTAATATCTTTTTTCCTCATTTTATCAAAATGCCAAATAATTTGGAACAAAAATAAGCTTTTTTATGAATTGTGCATTTCAATTTTGGACATCCTGTATGACTTAATTTTAATTGTCATAAGAACATTGAGTAGGAAAACAAGATGGGCATCAGTCATGCAAAATTGATTGATGGTTGTAAAAAAACACAAAAACAAAAAAAAAAGAAAACAAAAACAAATATAAGTTTTTTTTTTTTTATCTATTTCTTCAAGTATATTGTTTTTCTAACTAAGTGATTGTGTTTGAAATAATGAATGACCATTTTTCTCTATCTTTGGCTTATAGAAAAATTATGCACTTGCTACCCATTTGAGCCTATTAAATTTATTGTTCCCAAAATAAACCCCAGCCAATAATCATTTTTTTTTACATTATGGGGCAAAGTAAAGATATCTTTAAAAGCCAAACTTCAAGAAAAGTGTTTGATATTGAGAACGTCTAACATGCACCTCAAAGATAAGATTCCAAGGCAAAAAGTGAATGTGGCTTCAGTTCAAATCCCAAGAATTCAAGAAGTTGATTGTTAAGGATAAAGTCAAATATTTCAAAAAAAAAGCAAAAAAAAAAAAGAAATGCACTTTAGAGATAAAAGTTCGAGATAAAAAGTGAATGAAGCTTCAGAAAAAATAGAATTCAAGAAGTTGATTGTTAAAGATGAAATCAAATGTCACTCCAAAAAAAAAAGAAAGCAAAGAAAGAAAAAAATGCATTTCGAAAATAGGGCAATAAGTGAATAAAGCTTCAAGAAAAAAGAATTGAAGAAAGTAGAATGCTAAACTTGAAGTCTAATGTTTCCAAAAAAAAAAAAAACCAAACAAAAAAGAGAGCAAAGAAAGAAAGGTATGCACCCCAGAGATGAGAGCCCAAGGCAAAAGGCAAATGAGGCTTTGGTTAGAATCCCAAGTAAGAATGGAGATAGAATTCAAAAAAGAAGAATGCTAAAGTTGAAGTCTAATGTTTCTAAAAAAAAAAAAAAGAGCAAAGAAAGACAAACACATGGCTTTTCGTCTAGAAAAAACTCCACAAGATTTTTGGCCTAATTACCCTGAATAATATATTTTGAGCCGATTTATCCATTCTTTCAAAACTCCGAACCTTGGCCTACATTATATACCTTGAAAAGTTTATTTTAATCAAATATGGTCACTTTAATTGAAGAGCTATATCGTTGAAGATCTGTATATATCTTTGAAGATCTGTATATATCTATTATTTGACAAGATTTTATAAAGTTTTTCATTGTTAAAAAATATAGCTCTAAGGTGAAAACCCAAAAAAGGCAGTTTAGAGCTACAATTATTCTTGAGACCTTAGAAAACTTTTAGAGTTACAAGGTTCTATCCAAAATAAAAGGTCACAATGCAAAACCTTTTAAAGGATCAGTACCCATTAAAGACTTTGCATTTCACCAAAGCGTGAAAATAAAAAAAATAGTCCTTTCCTATTTCCAAATCTTCTTAAAAAAATATTGAGTAGTATTGATGCACATTGAAATATCATGTTTTTAATAAAAAGAAAAGTTTTTTAGAAAAATTATCTCTTTTGTGAGCCCAAGAGAAATCCCTACAACCCTCATCGAGCCTTTCTTGAAATATTCTCATCAGTGGAAAATTTGAATTATCAATCACCGCATCCACAAATATTTCAAATAGTAATCATCAAGCCTTCTTTGAAATATGCCCACTAGTGAAAAAATTGAATTGCCAATCATGCCATCCATAAGTATTCCAAATAGTAATCATCAATTTACAAGAGATTCAAAAGTTATGTGTTTTTAGTTTTTCTCATTGATTACAAAAATACTTTATACGAAACAATTTTGTAATTACTTTGGAAAAGTTTGGAGATTAGTTGAGCATTTTTGTACAAGATATTGAGATCATTTTTGGTGAAGAGTGGACCTTAAAATTTTGAACAAAGTTTTTTTTTTAAAACAAAAAAAAGTTTTTAAATTTACGTTAATTGCAAAAGACATTTAATCTGCATATTACAAAAATAAAAAGAGTATTCACATTTGCATCACTTGCTTTCACATTTGTATCATGAGAAGGTTATTTAATATGCATGCTATAAAAAACAAAAGTAAAAAAAAAAACATTTGTATTTGCATCACTTGCATTCGTACTTACATGTGTATCATGAGAAAGACATTTGCATTCAAATTTGCATCATAAAAAAGACATTCACATTTGCATTCACATCTGTATCAAAAAAAGACATTCACATTTACATCACTTGCATCTACATCATAAAAAAGGACATTCGCATTTGCATCACTCACATTCGTACTTGCTTATGCATCATGAGAAAAACATTTGCATTCATATCTATATCACAAAAAAGACATTCGCAATTTGCATCACTTGTATCTGCATCACAAAAAAGCATTCACATTTGCATCATTCGCATTCATACTTACGTGTGCATGATGAGAAAAACATTTGCATTCAGCTCAACATTACAAAAAAGACATTTTAATTTGCATCGCTTGCATCTGCATAAAAAAAGGGGCATTCGCATTTGCATCACTTGTATTTACACTTACGTGTGTATCATGAAAAAGACATTTGCATTTGCATTTGCATCACAAGAAAGACATTCACATTTGCATCATTTGCATTTGCACTATACGAAAGAAATCTGCATTTGCACCATAAGAAAGAAAATTTCATTTGCATCACAGCATTTGTATCCTAAGAAAAAGTATTTGTAGGGGCATTTACATGAAAGGAACATTGTCATTTGCATTGTAAAAAAGTCAAATGTATTTGCATCAAGCATTCATATTCTTGCATTTGTATTGACATTTGCTTTTGCATCGACATTTCCATTAGCATCATTTGATAAGAATAGACATTTATATCATGATTGCATTTATCAACTTCGTAAATATTAAAAAAAAAGAAAAGAAAAAAAAGAGCAAAAATAAAGTCTATCATGAAAATATGAGAAAAAGAAAAAAAATAGTTTGACAGGAGATTAAAGTATCAAAAAAGTTTGAAAAGTTGAAAGAAAAATTATCTGTAAAAAAGAGAGGGATTGTTGAAAAATGAAAAAAAAAGTGATATGATACAAGATAAGACTTAAGTCTAGTTAAGCTAGAACCCAAATATATTTTCAAGATCTCTAGGCAAAATATTTTAAATTTTTAAAGTTTCAACGCCTTTATTACAATGACCATTCAAAGATTTTTGAAATTTCCAAGACTTTCAGGCAAAACATTTTAAAATTTCCAAGTTTTAACACCTTTATTACAACGAGCATTCAAATATTTCAAAGACCTTCGAGCATAATTTCCAAGACCTCCAGGTAAAATATTTTAAATTTTTTAAGTTTTAACACCTTTATTACGAAGAGCATTCAAAGATTTCAAAGACTTTCGAGCAAAACATTTTCAGTTTTTAAAGTTTCAACGCCTCTATTATGAGAAACATTCAAAGATTTTTTAGATTTCCAAAACCTTTGGGCAAAACATTTTAAATTTTTAAAGTTTCAACATCTTTATTACGATGAACATTCAAAGATTTTTGAGATTTTTAAGACCTCTGGGCACAATCTTTAAGACCTCAAAGCAAACTATTTTATATTTTCAAAGTTTCAATGCCTTTTTTTATGAGGAACATTCAAAGACTTTTGAGATTTGTAAGTCCTACAGGCAAGATTCATGAATCTTTCGAGTTGAATCTATTTTAGTTTCAAGATTTGTAAGACCTCTAGGCATGATCTGTTGTTTTATTTCCAAATGTTGTTGGGTTTTCATTTAAATTTGTTTACAAATGGGCAAGTTTATTAATTTCCTAAAAAAAAAATAAAAAACAAAAAACAAAACAAAAACACAAAAAAAAATAAAAACAAAAACAAAAACACAAAACACAAAGCACAAAACAAAATAAAACACAACAAAAACAAGAATTTCAAAGTTTTAAAGCCTCTGTTTGGGGGATCCATTTTCAAAGTTTCAAAGCCTCTATTTGGGGGGAGCTGTTTTCAAGTTTCTAAGCCTCAATTTGGAGGTAGCAATTTTCAAACAAGATTTTAAAGTTTCAAAGCCTTTGTTTAGGGGGAGCCATTTTCAAACAAGATTTAAAAAGAAAAACCCTTTTCTCAAAAGCATCATCTGAACAAAATTATTGTCTATGTCTTTGTATTATTTTTTATTCTTAAAAATATGCAAAGAGGGATAGCTTTAGATATCAAATTTTGTCTGAAACATTTTAGCATGGTTGAACAACACCCATTTGAAGCTCGTAAAAAGGCCCCTTAAAAAGCCCATAAAATGCATCGATATTTAAGCCTAATAAACCAAGAAAAATGAGACTCGTATGGCTATTGTCAAACACTTTCACATGGGATTTATATAGAAGATACCTTGTCACATGGATTTATGAAAAATAAAGAATGAATAAAACAGGTAAACCTCAAAGTCAACCTTGGTCAAAATTACATAAAACTTAGTCAAAATGAATAGAACTGTGGTCAATCTTTAAAATTCACAACTTAATTAGAATCAATGTAGTTTAAAATAAAATTTGATGATTTTTAAAACACTTAAAATTTTATTGCACTAGGAAAGTATAAAATTACTAAAATACCCCTATAAGGGTATTTTTGTAATTTGGCCTTTCTGAGCTTTGATTTTCATGAAACTCTTTAGTTCTTAATTTCATAATATTTGATGATTTTTGATGCATTTGAAATCACAATCGTACCCTGAAAAATGTAAAATTACCAACATACCCTTATAAATGTATTTTTGTAATTTATCCTTCTCGAGCTCAGATTTTTATAAAACATTTTAGGTCTTAATTTCATAATATTTCATGATTTTTTGTGCATTTGAAATTACATCAGTACCCCAAAAAGTGTGAAATTATGAAAAATACCCCTATAGGGGTATTTTTATAATTTGACCTTTTAGAGCTTTAATTTTCATGAAAACTTTTCAGATCTAAATTTTATAATATTTTATGATTTTTGGTGTTTTAAAATCCTAAAAATGAGCTTGGGAACATTGATTTCTAAGAAAATGACCTAAATACCGAAAACTTTGTACTAGGGGGTAAAATGATCTTTTCATGAGTTTAGAGGTTATAAAAATCCAACCTTTGCAGTGAATAATGTGAACCATTGGATCTTTTATTTATCTTGATCCAATGGCCAAAGGTGGTTCATTGAAAAGAAAAAAGGAGAAGCTTTGACCCTTGGATGAGATTTTATCCAAGGGTCTATATTCACCAAGAATGAGATTTTTTTAGAGGGGCTAACTATTATAAAGGAAAGGAGGAGTCTGCTGAGAGAGGGGAGTTCAATCAAAGAAGAGAGGGTGGAAGGTTGGAAGAAATGAGGGAAAGATGTAAAAAAAAGAAAAAAAGAAACTGTTGAAAAAAATAGCAAGCTAGCCGAATAGAGGAGGTGTGAAAGAGAAAGGAGAAAGAAAAAAAAATGAGAGAATTCTACTAAAAATAGGAAGCTACCAAAGGAAGAAAGAAGAGAAAGCTACCAACAAAAAAACAAAAAAAAAAGAGGTAAGGAAGCATTTCTTTAGAGGAAAAAGAAAGAGCAAAGGTAGCCTTCTTTGTCTTTTTGTATGGATCTTGTTATTTCCATGAATAAAACTCCTTTTTTTTTCATATTTGTTACCTTTTCCCTCATTGTATACTGGTTTATTTGATGGAAGTTTGTTAGTTTAGTTGGATTGGTGTCCATTTTTACTACTGTGGCCATTTTTCTGGTTGATTAGTGTTTTGAATGGTTTCTTAGAAAAGAGCTAGTTAGCAGAAAGGCAGTGATGATTATAGCCTTAAAAAATTCCACCAAAAACTAAAAAAAAAAAAAAAAGAAAAGTCTCCAAAATATAGATACTAGGATTTGTAGTTGTAAGACTTGTCAAAGTTCCCTTTTATCACATTTCATGATTTATAAACAAATAGAATATTACATAGGAAGGTGATGTTACTTTAAGATTGGATGATGAAGAGCCATAAGTTTCAATTTTACTTGAATAATGAACAAAAGTTTCAACACGTGACCAAAAGTTGCTTGTTCTCCATAATGCCTCTTTTCATGCATGACTCATCATTCAAAGCTATACACTATTCTTTTGTAATTCAAATATCCTTTTTTTAGACTTTTTTTTTGAGTGGATCTATATGTTTGTCTTGATTTCTTATGCAATTTAAAATTTCATATTCCAATTTACTTTTAGAGTAATTTATTCTTCATGTATGTTATAGTTATGCAAAATTTATTAATAATGAATTGAATGAAATTTTTTGAGGATGATATTTTAGAGAAATTTGAGTAGCGATTCCCTAAAATGTTTAGATGAAGATACTTTTCTAAAAATACTACTAAAGAAATGGAGTATTTACGAAAATATTCAATTCTAAAAATACTACCAAAGAAATGAAGTATTTAGGAAAATATTCAATACAAAATGTTTCATTTGTCTATTTTTCTAAAATATTGATAAATGTTAATAATAATGTGTAATGACTCTTTTAGTAATGAAATTGGTATAATTAAAGATTAAAAATTAGAATAAAATATGATTAATTAAACGAGAAAAGAAAAAGGGAAATGAAATTTCCAATGATGGTATTCTAAGGAAGTCAAAGTAGAGATTTCTAAAAGATCCCTAGGTGAGGAAATTTTTTTTAATACCACCAAAGTATTAGAGTATTTAAAAAAATTTTCAATAAAATATTTTATTTACTTTGTTCATTTCTAAGGTTTTATTGATAGCTGTGAAATAATTAAATAAATTGAATCAAAATTAAAACGAGTAATAATTTTTATTATATTTTTCGTATACATATTCTACTTTATTATTTGCATTACTTAGTTTTAAATTCAAATGAAATTTTCAATGATGGGACCTCAAGAAGTCCGAGTGGTAATTCCTAAGAATTCCTTAAGTGAGAAAATATTTTTAAAAATTACCAAAGTATTGGAATATTTAGAAACTCTTTTCAATACAAAATTCTTTAATTTGAACAATTCTCATAAAAAAAAGATTAAAAAAATGTACATATTTATAAAAGCATTTTTTAATAATAATAAAATTAAGTAATGCGAATTTCTGCTAACGGGATTTTGGGAAGTCTAAGTAGTGATTCCTAAGAATTTCTTAGGTGAGAAAAGTTTTCTAAAAATTGCAAAAGTATTGGAATATTTAGAATTTTTTTTTTCAATATGAAAAATTTTCATTTCTTAATTATTTTCTTTTATTTTAACAATTTTTCTTAATAAATAAAAGTATGTTTTTAGGATATAAATGTAGTTATAGATAATTATATTATTACATGTCTTTTAATAATTTTTATAAAAACCAAATGAAAAATCTCCGAGGATGAAATATTAAAAAAATTATAGTAGTGATTCTTTAGGAATCTTTAGGTAAAAAAATCTATCTAAAATGCCATCAATGTATTGGAGCATTTAGATTAATTTTTGATAAAGATTTCTCGTTCTTTTATAAATGGTATAGAAATGAGTTTTTAAGAAAATGCTATTTGTTTTTAAAATTATAGATATAATATTTTATGAAAATAAATATGAACCACTAATAATAGGATTTTTTAGAATTTCGAGTAGTTATTCTTAAAAATTCCTTAGGTGATATGGTTCCTTTTAATATTGCCAGAATATTGAAATATTTTTAGGAATTTTGCAATATAAGGTTCTTATTTATTTTTCAAGCTTGCTAAAAAATGAAAAAATGTGTTTTTAAAGAAAAATTAAGGAAATTAAATCTTTAAATACTAAAACTTAAAACCACTTTAGTCAATTTTAAAAGATAACACATAATTAATTGGTACCATTTTAAACGAGTGTTGTGGTGGTGCTAATATTTCTCTACGCGTAACCGACTCTCAAATCCAAACTATTTTCACAGACCCAAAAATTAACATTTTAATAAATTTTAAAATTTTATTAAGAAGGTAAGTTTTAATAACTAACCAATCACACCTAATCAAAAAATATTGGTGGCGACTCCATTTTTGTTTTTTCTAAATTCGTCTAGCGATCCCCAAAACTATTACTACACTTTCTTTCCGGTTATTAAGTCTTTATTTTACATATTGGATGCCAATATCATTAATGCTTCCATTATCTACCATGATAGTGAGAACTTCATCTATTCTCCATTCAAGCACATGTTTCTCAATGCATTTTCCAATAGCATTGCTGGAATGATTAGGAATTAGAGTGAAACTCAAGATTCATTTATATAATTTCCACTCTTGATCAATGAAATGAATCATAAGACACATATAACTTAGATTTTGCTTAGAAGTCCAAATATCAATAGTAAAACAGACTCTTAGTTTTGATCTTTTTAAATACATAAAAAGCTTTTCTTTCTCACTCAAGAAAAGTTCATAGTAATACCTAGTCGTAGTGAACCTCAAAGGAACTTGAAATCGAGGTTGCATAACACTACAAAATCATGAAATCCATCATGCTCAACAATCCTGTAAGGCAACTCATCCAAAATGATCATCCTAGCACAATTTTTTTTAGATGTTTCTTGATCAAATTTTCATGTAATAAGTGATGAATCACTATTATTCCCCCTGTCATCCCCAAATAGATTTTTAAACATAAGGGTCTTTTGGTTCTCAGGAAGTTTATTCAAAGGATTTTTTAAGCATCTATTCATGTGGTTACGCAAGATAATAGTTTCATTTATGCTAGGACACTTTATGGTTTTACCACAATAATTGCAAAAGACTTTTTGATTAGCTCCATCATTATAAGGCAACTTGGTAAAATATTCCCATACTTGATGTTAAGCCTCCCAATTTACCATTATGTGGTTTTTTAGCATTTGTTGGAATAGGGACAGTGGCATTTTCTAAAACATTTTTTAATGTTGCCACTCCAATAAGATGAGCTTCAAGCACTAGGGGCAAGTTTTAAGTAACAGTGACTCTTTATAAGCAGTTTGACTCAAAGTATTATTGGGATTGCATGATACTATTGAATCCATCCAGCCAACTAGATGATATAAAATAAAAAGAAAATTAGAATCATGAAAAGAAATGTAAAGTAGTAAAGGACTTAATAAACATAATAATTACTCATCATTTGAGATTTCAAGTAATATTTAGATATCCAAAAATACTTAAAGAATACCTTCATTTTAGGCTAATTTAAACATATAAAAAAATAGGAAAGTGGTTTTAGTGAATAAATTGATAGCATAACACAAGCTATATGACCAATAAAGATTTTCAAACATAAACGAGTTTAATAAAAGAAAGAAATGCAAACAGAATCACACCACAGAAAGTAGTAACAATGGTAAAGACAAAAGCTTTTAAAAAATAAGTGAAATCAAGAAAAAAAAAAAGAGGACTAGAAAGTAAACCATCAAAGAAACACCAAAAACTCCACCAAGTTCTCACAAATTGACTAGTTTTTGAGACACTAGGCAAAATTTATAACTTAGATCAGTTGAGTAATGCCTTAAAAAATGAGTGCACCGCTTCAGTTAGCTTGAAATGGATGCTTAATTAGGTAAGCATCTCATGGCTGAATGTAATTTCTAAAGTTTAACCACAATTCCCTAACATTGTTATAGCATAAATCTTTGGTCTTATTGAAATCTCTTATGTTCTTTCGCTTAAAAGTCTATGAATAGGAATTGAGTAGCCTTTAAACTAAATGGTTCACTTAATCTGCTAGACAAAGCATTAGTTATACCAGTTAGTTTCATATTAGGAATGCCTAATTTAATGGGCTAAAGCAAACTTTACAAACGGCAATCAAAGATGAAGCAGAAAAAGCAAAAAATCCTTTATATTTACAAATACACTTGTGCTTTTAGTAATTTTTAATGGTCTTTTAGTGAATGCAACTTTTAAGGTCCTTGTTTTCTAGAGCATGGTCATTAACTCATGATCTCTTTTTGTGTTCCATTTTCTATTCTCTTCGCACTCTAAATTATCTTGTCTTTGTTTCTAGATCTAGTTTTATCCATTATTATAAACCTATCCCATATTGCTAAAGAAAAACTTATATGACTATCCTAACATATTCTCCCCGTAAAACAACCCTAAATCCTGTTCATTTCCTTTTACGACTCCAAAATACCACTAATCCTATATTCTTAACCCAACTAATGGGTTTCTATATAACTGCACTAACTTGAGTCTTATTTTCATCTATACACTCACTTTACTTAGACTATAGGTTCCAAGTCTTTTAAACACAGACAATGGATCATTATACTATGTATAATTTAATACAAGTCACATGACCAATAAAGATTTTGAAATATAGACAAGTTCAATGGAAGAAAGAGAATCGAATAGAATCGGGTGGCAGATAGTAGTAAAAACAGTAAAGACAAAAGCTTTTAAAAATAAGTGAAATCGAGAAAAAAAAAAAAAGAGAACTAGAAAGCAAAGCATCAAAGAAACACCAGAAACTCCACCAAGTTCCCGTAACTTGACTGGTTTTTGAGACATTAGACAAAATTTATAACTTAGATTGGTTGAGTAGTGCCTTAAAAAATGAGTGCACCATTTCAATTGGCTTGAAATGGATGCTTGATCAAGTGAGCATCTCATTGCTGAATGTAATTTCTAAAGTTTAACCACAATTTCCTAACATTGTTATAGCATAAATCTTTGGTCTTATTAAAATCTCTTATGTTCTTTCCCTCAAAAGTCTGTGTACAGGAATTGAGTAGCCTCTAAACTAAATGGTTCATTGTATCTGCTATACAAAATGTTAGTTATACCAATTAGTTTCATATTAGGAATGTCTAATTTAGTGGCTGAAGCAAACTCTACAAAAAGTCAATCAAAGACAAAGCAGAAGAAATTAAAAATCCTTTATATTCACAAATACTCTTATACTTCTAGTATTTTTAATGGCCTTTTAGTGAATGCAATTTTTAAGGTCCTTGTTTTCTAAAGCACGGTCATTAACTCATTATCTCTTTTTATGGTTCATTTTATTTTCTCTTCGTACTCTAAATTATCTTGTCTTTGTTTTTAGATCCAGTCTTGCTTGTAATTAGAAACCCATCCCATACTGCTAAAAAAACTTATATGACTATCCTTACATGTTTTCCCCACCAAAAATCCCTAAATACTGTTCATTTTTTTATTTTTCTAAAATACCACCAATCCTATATTCTTAACCCAGCCAATGGGTTTTTATATAACTACACTAGAGTCTTATTTGCATCTAGACACTCATTTTACTTGGATGGTAGGTTTTGAGTTTTCTAAACACAAACAATACATCATTATACTATGTATAATTTTATACAAGTTACATGACCAACAAAGATTTTCAAACACAGACGAGTTTAATAAAGAAAAAAAATGTAAACAGAATCGTGCTACAAAGAATAGCAACAATAGCAAAAATAGAAGCTTTTAAAAAATAATGAAAATCAAGGAAAAAAAAGAACTAGAAACCAAAACATCACAGAAACAATAGAGCTCCACCAAGTTCCCACAAATTGACATGAAATAATAGCACACAAAAATTGGGTTTTCACTTTCCTTTGATTTATTACTATTAAAAATTGCAATTGTTTTAAAGCATTTTAACTAAATTTGGACTTAACTTTAAGATTTGTGGTGTTCCTTGGTGCTAGACTGTAAGAGTAAAAAGAATTATGACTTTTTGTGAGGCAAGAGGTGAGGCAAAGAAAGAGTGTGAAACTGAGACTAAAAGAGGTTGAAGGTAATGGCTTGTAGTGTGGGAGAGAAGCACCTGGGAGAGGATTGTTAGAGCAGTGTGAAAGTGAAAGATTGAGAGAGAATGAGATCACGTAGGGTTAGGGCTATGTTGTTATTATCGGCACCACATAGGAAATGGGAATTAGAAATGACTTAAAAATTAGAATAAATTTTAAATGGAAATTGGAATTGCCAAAGGAAAATGGGTAAATGGACAAAAAGTTAAGTGTTTTTTAGTTGGGCTTTAAAGCCTTTAAATTTGAATTGGATTTTTGGGCATTATCTAGTTTCAAACTCTAATTTTTTGGGTTTTATTCGAGTTAATTCAGGTTTTACAAAATTCAAACGTAAAAAAAAAAATCGATTCTAATTTTTACTCTTTTGAAGACATCATCTATCCAAATCCAAGCTGAATCGATCTGAATACCTTGATTTGAGTCAATTTTTTGGTTTTTTCAATTTTTTCTCAGTCCAAGGGCTGAAAAAGGAAGGACATGAAAGAAATAGAAAAAAGAAAAAACACTAGGGGTTTTAAGTTTTTTATAGCATGAAATTTGAAAATTTGAGTTAAAAGTAAAAGTATTAATGTCTTTTTTGTAATTATTTATACTGAAAACTCTTTTAATAATAAACCCCAGGATTATAAGTTAAAAAAAATAAGGGGTGAAAGTAAAAAAGCAAATACCACAAGAGTATATGTGAAGTTTACCCTACTACATATATACACATAGGTTTGCACATGTATATGTAAAACCGAGAATAATAATTCTTTGAGAGTTTGAATAAGTAGTTCTTCAATCAAAACCCTACAAATATGGGACTAAACAAAGGGCCATGGTTCATATTAAGATTTTGTTTGAAATTGATGTAGACTTTTTTTCTCTCAGTGTCTATATGTCATTACATTTGTCAAGAACTAGTAAGTGGCAAATATGATTTCAACTTTGGTGTTATAGGGAGAGAGATACTCTTTCTTTTTCTTCAAGTGATGACTTCATGATAAAAAGGCTGATAGAAGAAAGAAAAGAATCACATGATTTAGATTTGAGACCTTTAAGAGAGATTGAGAGATTAAAATAAAAAAAAAAATGAAAAATGAAGGGGAATCTAGGGATTTTATGATGAACTTTACCTAAATCAGAGAAATTGATTCTTGTCCATTGCCTTCCTACATATAACTGTAAAATGTGTAGCAAAGTGTTGTCAATTTCTATATCTATAGGCTGAATAGCTCACCCAATTTACACCCATTTCCTTATTCCTCATTCCTCATTCCTCACTCCATTGCTTCTATTCTTCTCCATTCTCCAAATTAACTTGTCTTCTACTTTGTCTACCAACAAAAAATTTTAAATTATTCTTTGTTTATTTTCCTAAATAGTAATAAAGTTTAAGACATAATTTACCCTTTCTTTACCTTCAAATTTCTCCATATACATGGACACAAAGTTACCAAGTACTAACTATAAAAGGACATAATGGGTAATATTGTTCTTTAATTTCTTTCAAAAAAATTTATTCTTCTTTAATTACTAATTGTTATAGCATTTTTAAAATCTTTCTTAATATTTTAATCTAATGACAACTCTAAAAAACAAAATGTTTTAGGAATTTGACATACATAATTTTTTATCTTAATATTGGTTAAAATGATCCAATATATAAGATCTTGTCTCATAATTTATTAATTTAGTTCAAGTTTTTGTTGAATATGTATAATTTGTTCATTTAGTTCGTTGATTTATCATTTTTTTTCTTACAAGATGAGTTATGTGATTTCAAAGTTGCTTGATTATTGTTTGTGCTAGGAGGAGATTTAAGATAAATATTTGAAAGGAAGAACGGCAGTCAAGAACAAAGATCGAAAATGATTTTGAAATTTGTGTTCCCACATTTAAATAAAAAAAATGATAAAGGTGAAAAAGAACAAGAATAAATTAAAGAACATTGAAAATGAGTTAAATAAGAGGTTTAGGATTACTTGGAGGAAAATGAGGTATTTATACATGAAGTGATGATTTTGTGGCCGAATCCAAGTCATCCAACTTGAGGTGGGAGGCTGCCTACTTAACATGGTCATAAAATGGCTAGTGTAAGGAGGACATATGTGTAGGGGTGTAATGATACATTAATGCTCGCAAGCTACTTAAATTCGACTCGAATAAAACTCGAATTCAGCTCGATTATTATCAAGTCAAGCTCGAGCTCGAGTAGCTCGACCCATTGATCAAGCTAAGTTCGAGCATTCTTATAACCGATTTGAATAGCTCATCAGCCTAATCGAGCTTTTATATTTAAATATATTTTTATTATTATAATTAATAAAATATATTAAACTCAAGCTCGAGCACAAATAATCGAGCTTTTGTCAAATATAAGAATCGAGCTTATTTTTATATATTAATCGAGCTTAATCGAGCGAGCTCGAATAGCTCGATTTTTATTTGGAGTTGAGCTCAAGTTAAAAGAAAAAACTCGATTGAGTTCATGCCAAGTTTGAGTCTTGAATTTCAAATCGAGCTCGAGTTCAAGCTTAATATTTTATCGACTCGAACTCGATTGATTACATCCCTACATGTGTGTTTGACTATCTGGCTCTACCAAGGTATGAGGTGGTTGTACTTGTTCCAAAATGTAGATCACGCTGAGAAGCATTCTCATAACTGTCCAATCCACACCAGATTGATGTAAAGTCCATAGTGTCCTTTGAGTAAGAAAATATTTCTAAGTAAAAATTATTTTACCCTACATCATGCTTGATACATAAGATTATGGTAGGATAGAATAAGATGATATTATAAATAGGATAAGAAATAATATCATCTTATTTTATATTTGATGTATGCAAGGATTAAGATAGGATAATTTATTTATTTATCAAAATTATCCTTCCTCCAAGTTTATATAATTTAAATTATTAATGTAATTTTTAAGGATATAATTGAACATGTAAATTTAATCCCATGAATTAAAAATAATTCTCTCTACGTAAGGAAGATTGAATAGTCTTATAACGATATTAATTTCCTTACAATCCATATTTCTTTTTTTAGATATAAATCAAATATGATATAAAATAATTATCGTCATGTCCTATCAATAATCTTATACATCAAACACTATCTTAAAGTCTAGAATATTTACATCAATTATCATTGCAATTTCTATTTGGAAATACAATCTTCTAAAACGATAACAAAAATGGTGGAGGTGAGTTTCTGTTTCAAAACTAAACATAGCCAGTTGCTATTTCATCCATCATACTGCTATTTTTTCTAGGTCAGGAGTCATGGCTATCAATTTTGCTTTCATTCTCCTCAAACTTGAGGAATGAGGACAGAAAAATTATATTAATGGCGAGATTTGGGACCACAAATTAAGTTATTCTGCCAAGCTTGATTCAAACACAATATTATGAAAGGACAGAAAATACATATTTAAGAAAGGATATGTATTGTTACTGTGTGTAAATCCAGACAAATTTATTAGGCGGCTAGTTGATTTCTGCAACTGAGGCTTTGAAGCTCTTCCTTTTTTTATAAAGGGAATAAGGGATGAAATATCAGTTCAAGATAGGTGAACGTACAGTACATTCATGTTAATAACCGCAAAAAAATCATGGCTTCTATCTAAAAACTTTAATCTGAAAGAAAGGATTTAGATTTTAAATTTAATATAAACTGTATAATATAATACTCATGAAACTATATGATTATTTTTAAATTCATGAATTTGAAATATATTTGAATTTGTAGAAGTTAAATTAATCTTTTAATCTTTTTTAAATGTATAGATATATTGAACCTTAATCAGAGCTGACAAATGGTCAAGTTCAAGTAAACTCAAAACTCAAAATCAAATTATCTTGGGTTTGAGTCATTTTAAGTTAGGATTGGTTATTTCGAGTTGGGATTATAATAAAATTGATAATTAAGTTTTGTATTTTTAGTATTAAATTCAGATTATTACGAGTTTTGATCGAGTTAAACTTGCATTCAAGTTGTTTCATGTTTAAGTTTCCTCAAGTTTTGCTCTTTTGACTTTTCTTTTTTTTTTAATCAATTTCGGTTTGCATGAATTTAATTAAATTCTGAGTTTTTCAGGCAGATGGTAGGTGTAGTATAATTTTAATTCATATTATGGTACGTACAAGGAATATTAAAAAATTAAAATCGATAAAATTTGCCTTGATATTAATAATTTGTTCAAATCCATTTCAATTTTACTTTAAAAATGAATAATTTGAACTTGAATAACTCGAAACGAACAAAAGTTGGATGAACTGAGCTTTTTGAGTCTTGACAGCACCTCTAATTTTCTAATATTCCTTTGTACATACCATTGTCCCCCTAATTGATGAGTTTACTTACGATGTATTAATACATTTGCAATATTATATCGTAGCATATAAAATTGTATTTTCGAGGATTATAGTTGGGTTTTGAATTAATTTGTATCTACAAAATAAACAGCTTTGAAAAATTATAATTAATTGGTTTTCTTAGAGTGGGTTATGAATACTTGGAATGAATTTGAAATAGTTTCAAACTTTCAATTAAATTTCGGATATCACAGAGTTTTTATTAAAGTTAATTATATTTTTTATAACGAAATTTTGAAAAAAATGTATAAATTGATATTTAAAGAAATAAAATATACAATTTATATTATGAACTTTCAAGTAATATATAATTTTAATTAAATTTTAATATTGTTAACTTGCTTATATGGTATTTAACTAATAATTTTTATTATATGCATGCTATTTATTAAATAAAAATATTAAATATTTTTTAAAAAGTTTTATATGAATATCATGTGACAAAAAATATTAACCAGTCCTAGAAATTAAATTTTTTACTATTCAGGTAAACTAAAAAATATATGTTTTAATTTATATTAAAAAAAGATGTTGATAGTATGTATGCCAAATCGATAACTTGATAATATTTGTCAAACTATGTATATATAAACTAATATGACACATAACTTAAAAGTTTAGGGTATAAATTATATATTATTTAAAAGTTTAAGGTGCAAATTGAAAATCACAAAGTTGAGTTATTTGAAATTCAGATTTTTCAAAATAAGTGCGTATCCTACTTGAATTTAAGTTGAAATTTTTTAAAATATATCTGAAAATTGTAATTGTATAAATGACATTTCAAAACATAAGAGTTACAACTAGAGATGACGAAATTGACATGATTCAAAAATCTCCTTGCCAAACCCAAAGTTAGCTAACCTAATTTGATTAAAAAAAATTCCACAATCTAAATTGGCCTAAGTTGAACTCAAATTTATCTAAACCTAAATTGATTATAAATTGATCGATTTCGAATATGAATTGACTCGAACATGAATTTATCTAAACTCGAATTAATGTTAACGAAAATTGATATGAAATCAAATTAACTTGAATCCGAAATGACCCCACCTTGAATGACTTAAAATTCTTATTTGGAATGAGCCAAATTAAATTGAGTATAATTTTACTTTCTAAAAATATTAATGTAATTAAAAATGTAACTTTAATTTATCTTTTCAATCTCTTTTTTGTATTATTAAAAAGAAAAAAAAAAACTAAACCTTATATTCATAATTGGATTGACAATATGAAAAATTAAAAAAAAAATCATGTTAGATCATAATTTTAAATTTTTTTACGTCGCTAATTTTTATAAAATAAATAACCTATTCATTTACTTTTTTTAACTCTTATATAATCTTTTATTACTTCTATCCATATCATTCATGATTTACTTTTAAATATTTTAATCCTTCTAAATCTAAAAACTCATTTCTCTTAATTAGTGTACAAATAAACTTATGTTTCACATGTTCAAGTTATCTCAAACAGCCCTCTTTCATCTTTTCTTTAATTCAAACTATCTTTAATTTTTGTCAAAATTTTCATTTTTTATTTTTTATTTTCTAATCTCATATCACATTTATCTAAGCATATTCACCTTAATTACACACATTTTTTGCTTATATTGTTTTTTACCGACCCAACACTCAATCTCATATAATAATAAAAGCTGTAAACACCAATTTTTGTTTAAAATAATTTCAAATTCATTGATTTTTATATTTGATTTTAATATTTCAATTTGAGTCTATTCGAACACTTTAAATGAATATACATAATTAGACTCATTTGATTTTGTTCCAAGTGGATCGTTTTATATGGGTCAAAATTCGACCCAACTTAATCTGAGTCATTCAAAAGTTTAGTTATTCAGGCTTATAACTTAAAATAAAAAGGATCCAAATTCAAATTTTAAACCCAATCTAATTTAAAGCCCAAGTCAACTCATTTGGAAAACCCAATGAAATTCAGAGACTAATGAAAAGTTCAAAAAAAAGAAAGAGAAGGAAAAAAAATGAAATGAAGGAGAAGGTCGGCTGCCATGGCAGCCTTCCATTCCCCAAATGCCAGAAGTCTTCCTCAGAATCATTCCAATTTAGCTCTCACCTTTTAACCTCTAAAATTTACCCCCTGCCTTAAACACCATGTGATGAAATATTCATCACTTTGTCTTCACCCAAAAATCAAGAAGCATTATCTACAAAAAGGCAGTGACAACAAGTAACGGTCCAAAATGAATTCAATCCCATGTCCTTCTAAGAGAACAGGAATTCTACAAAGAACACTTGAATACACAGCTAATGAAAGGGGGAAGCTAAAAACAAATCCTAAAGAGCCAGACCACAAACTCCAAACCATCATCTCCCCCACACCTCTTAATAGCACCACCACCACCCACCGCTAGGACCCATTTCAGCCCAAGAAGCCCCTTTCCTCAGCCCTCGACTAGCACCACCCAAACAACCATAATAGCCCCCAAATCCCATTCGGCAACCACTTATCCAAACAACCAGAAGCTTTCCCATTCCCTGACTTGCACTGATACCCCTACAAAATCAACATAAAAAAACGCAACCACCCACTGCTAACAATAATCAAACCGAAAATCATAACAAACAAAACCAGTCTTCCCTTTGGAAAGAACCTCAGTCAAAGACACAAAATACAAAAAAAAAAAAAAGTCACAGAAAAAAACAAAGATTCTCAGTGTACAAGCAAAATTTGAGGGTGAGTGTTTCAGGCATACGAGGGTTCCTTTTTAGGAATCAGAGGTGCATTAGGCTTTGTAGAGAGAGAATAAAATCAGTTTCTGGTTCGAAACACCACCGTCAACACCACCATCAGCGGCGGTAAAGGACGGCGACGAGAAGCTTTTGGGCAATCCAAAAGCATGGTTTGGAAGATTAGAGAGAGGGGAAGAACATACTCTGGTTCCAAAAGGTTCGGACAGCGACAAGGAAGGATTTTGGCACATTGAAATTTTGGTTTAAAATTTTAGATCTAGGCAAGTTCAGAAGGTTTTGGAGAAAACTAAGGTTAAAACAGTGTTTAGGAGGCCAAGAGGCTACAGATGTGAAAATTTGGGACCCTAAGGACGCCATCTGATGGCAACGGCCGATGATGAACGATGAAACCGCAGCCGACGGTGAATAGTGTAGCGGCGGCGGAGGCCAAGGCAGAGAAGCTGTCGGTTTTCTCTGGGTTGGTAAGTATGTTTAAAGGTTGGGGAGTTTTTTATTTTATTTTTTAAAGTGAGGGAAATGAAATGAAATGAAAAGAAAAAACTTAAGGCTTTATAGAAAAACAAAAAAGAAATGAAGGAACCAGGTGGGTTAGCCCAACCCGAAATGATCCGATCGCTGCCCAGAAGCCCAACCCAGACCAGCCTACCCAACCCGTTTAAGCAGCTCAATCTGCCTGGCCCACTTTGGTGACTGTTGAATTTCAAGTGTTTGGGCCTAGTGAGCACAGAACCTTGGGCTTAAACATAACGTTTTATTGGGTAATTTCTATATACTTTTGAGCTTTTCATTGGAATGTTTCTACATTATTCATGTTAATAATATTTTTATAAAATATGTATGCTTTGAAATGGTTAATAATACTTATGAAAATAAACATTATAGATAATTATATATATTTTTATGAAAATTTATATTATTAAATGTCTAAAGAAAACAAAGATTTTTTTTATGATGGGATTTTATAGAAATCTGATTAGTAATTGTCAAGAAATTCTTAAGTGAGAAAATTTTTTTTAAATATTGTTAAAATATTTGAGTATTTAAAATAATTTTCAATATGTATAAAAAAATAATGTTTACTTTTATTAAAAATATAAAAATGAATTGCTATAAAAGATAAAATAAAATAAATGTTCATTCATATACGAAAATTTTCGAAGATGAGATTTTAAAAAAATCTGAGTCATGATTTTTTAAGAAACTTTAGGTGAGAAAATTTTTTTAGAACGCTACCAAAGTAATAAGGTATTTAGAATAATTTTCAATAAAGATTTTCATTTGCTTTTTATTTAATAAAAAAACAAGAAATAAATTTTTATAAAAAAAATATTATTAAGTCATTTTGTTATTTTTGTTATAAATATTGATTTTAAAGATAAAAATAGGTCACCGAAAATGGGGTTCTTGAGAAGTTTAAGTAATTATTCTTAAAAAATCTTTAGGTGAGAAATTTTCTTTTAATATTATCAAAGTATTGGAATATTTTTAAAAATATTTTAATACACAATGCTCTTATTTATCTTTTAAGCAAAAGTTTTTTTTAAAAAAAAGATTTTTGTTACAATAAGAAAAATTAAGAAAATTATTTTTAAATATCAAAAGTAAGACCAGTTTTATCAAAGTTAAAAGATAATACATAATTAATTTGTACCATTTTAAAAATAGGCTTTGTAAGGGTGCTAACTGTTTCCCATACATAATTGTACTCCCTTACCTGACTTTATTTTTCATAAACAAAAAATTATTTTTTAATATATTTTAATTAATTTTAAAATTTTATTAAAAAGGATAAACTTTTTAAGCGATTAATCACACTTAGCAAAAAAAAGATTGGTAGCGACTCCCCTTGTTTTTGAAATTTTCAAAATTTAAGCGGTCTTCAAAACCGTTATGATAGTTTGACGACTCTATTAGGGACGCATTTTTTTAGAGACAAGCCAAAATTAATTATATGTTATCCTTAATTTTGATTTAATGGTCTTAATTTGTATTTGAATTTAATTTCCTTGATTTTAGTTTTTTTAAAATATCAATAATGATAATAAAGACAAAATTCACTTGCATTTCATTTTAATTATGTCATTTATTCCTTTATTATTTATGTTGTGTATATATATTATTCTTAATACATTGCAAGGCACTTAAGATAGAGTTTCTGATGTTATGTTCTCTCATTCACATACAACACATTAATATCATGAATGAGGTTTATACCTGGGTTCCAACTCTTTTGGGAGAGAATATAGTATCTATACTCTCGTGAGGTGATAACATTTACAAAGGCAAGTGACATACTCTTACCGAAGTTGAACTTTTTACATATATAGCTTATCATGGGTGAAATTCAGGGTGCTTTACTAATCTATAATGGATAATGATATGAAGAATAATTTGAAAATTTTTAGATGTATAAATCTCAACTCAATATATAGTGAACCTTAGAAGGTCAACTTAGGGTAAAGCATGTCAAATATTTTCATAGAAAAATACCCAAGTTAGGACACATGAGGAACATTTTGATAAAATCTATATTTAGAGGTAATAATAACACAAAAAAAAAATTTTTTTAAAAGAAAAAAATGGAAAAATATTCTTTTGATAAAATTTTCTTTTGACATATCATTCGGTTTTTCTATTATTTGTTTAGGATTTGTATATCAAAAAATAAGTATATTGTTTAGAAGGATTTTTTTTTTTATATTTTCTAAAAAAAAAAATAACTTTTAAAATGAAAGGAGAAAATTTTTCAAAAAGTAAAAATTTTTCTTTGTTATTATCCAAATAATAAAAGCAAAAAAAAAAAAAAAAAACTTTGAATTTTGGTCATTTTATGTGCTTGTTTTCTAAGGAATGTTTTCTTGAATTCTTATTTATTTCTACAAATAAAAGGCAAAAAAGGAAGGCAAAATTTAGATTTTGAATGTTATTGTACCTTTTGCATTACATTTTATCATTTTTGCATTCTTTTTCATTATTTTTCATGTTTGGAAATAATAAAATTGTACATACACTTCATTTCATGTAAAAATATTTGAATGGTAGTGTCAATTTCATAAAAATTTTGATTTTGAATGTTATTGTACCTTTTGCATTTCATTATTTTTTGCATTTGAAAATAATAAAGTTGTATATACACTTCATTTCATGTATAAGTATTTGAATGGTAGTATCAGTTTCGTAAAAATTTTTATTTTGAATGTTATTGTACCTTTCACATTTCATTATTTTTCACATTTGAAAATAATAAGGTTGTACATTCACTTCATTTCATGCACAAATGTATGAATGGTAGTGTTCAATTTCATTAAATTTGTATAATGCATGCATTGCATTTCGTGCAAGCATATCTTGTCATGGATATAATATATCAGTTCATTTCATATAAACATATTTCATTACTTATGCATCATGTAATTTCATTTCATGTATATGCATTAAAAAATGATATGATTTTAAACTTACATTATACACATATTGCTTTTTAAGCAAGCACACCATCTCTCATGAAATAGGACATTGCATTCAACGTATATACATTCACATGATTTGAATTGTACATATAATGCATTTCATATAAATGTGTCTCATTACTTATGTACCAAGACATTACATTTCATGTACATATATTTAGAAATGATATGATTTTCATCACACTCGCATTATAGATGCACTTCATTTGATGTAAATATATCTTGTTATTACATGGATAAATAATTGATTCTTATCAAACTCAAATGGTACGTACACATTCTTCATTGCATGCATATTCGCAAATTCATAAGGAAAATATCATGTTATTTATTTAACTGTTCTTTTATGACTTATTAGCATTTGACGAATAAAAGAGTCTTCCTAATGGGTGTAAACAAAAAAAAAATCTTAAAGTTCTTACAAGAAAAAAAATCATAATCAAGGAAATTTGATAGAGCATAAGTTTCTTCCAACATACTTCCTTTTTATCTGAGTTTGACAAGAGCTTCGAAAAGTTAAATATGAGAGAGAATTGAATACCTTGACGAGAATAAGACAAAAAGGAAAAATAACATTTTGGACATGAAAGATGTAGTTGGCGATCACAAATGATCTTTGGTCTCTCTAGCTTTGTACATAATTTTGTTTTGAGAAATTTTTAGAGTGGATTATTGTTTCTTCAAAAGGAATGTTTTTTTAAGTTTCAAACTTTTTAAATGATAGCACATTGACTTGTTAGTTTGGATTTGTAAATTTTTTTTTCTTTTTTTTTTTTAAGAAAATTTCAAAAAATTGATTTGTAATTGTTTGAGAATAAAGTCCCATGTAAGTAGTTTTCAAGATCATAAAGGAAAACTAGAACAAAAAAGAAGAAAGCAAGAAAAAAATTTGAGATAAAATGGTGACAAGATCCTTTTCAAATAAGAGAGAAAAAATTCACATTTTTAGATAAAAAGTGAAAAGGGTCTTGAAGAAATTGATGATTACTATTAGAAATAACTCATATAATACCTCCACCTTTTTTCGAATACTCTCATCTTCCAAACTGCTTAAATAATTTCATTCACCCGCCATAACCCTTTAATGGTCATGAACTTGAATTCATAAGCCTTGTCTTCACTTGATCATATATTTGATATAAAAGGGTGATAATCTTTTCTTGGACAATGAGCAATTAAATAGTTAATTTGAAAAAGAAAAGAAAAAGACTTGTTTTTTGAATTTCTCGAAAATTAAGTAAACATGACACTTTTTTTACAAAATTTGAATATTGGTAATTTGATGTGTCAACACTATGCTGTAGTCTCAAATGTGCCAAAAAAAATCTAAAATTTATCAAAGGACCTTAAACACACAAAAGCCCAATTTTCACCCTACCTTGTCTTAAGACAAATTGACTAGAAGAGAAAAAAAAACCCATTGCCCTTAAGACAACTTGATTTGTGCTGTAACCTTCTCTTTTGTGGAATAACATGAACAATTTGAGACCTTAAATGAATTCATTAGGTATAGCATGCTGAAACGGAGGCATCTTTCATGAATCGTGTTACTGGTAAAGTGAGTTATGTATGAGTTTTTGGGGCATGTAAAAAAGAAAATAAAACAAAACAAAAATAAAAAAAATGATTGTGACATCATGCATTTGAAAATTTTGAATAAATTCAAGCAAAGACTTAAAAAACCTAAAAAAAAGAACAAAATTCTTTGAAAGAAACTTGGAAGAAAAATAGAGAACTCAAAATGAAAAAAAAAAGATAAGAAAACCAAAAAAAAAATCATAAAACAAAAAAAAAGAAATATTTGAAAAGCCTTTCTTTTGAACTCATTTTCCTAAAATGAATTGCTCTTCAATTTAAATGGTTGAGTTTGAGATGACAAATGGCCATCTTCCATTATTATTTCACAAACAAGAAAACTATCCACTCGTTACCTTTTTAAGCTTGATGAATTCTCTCTTAATGAATCTTGACCAATGATTACCCTCTATATTGGTGAGTAAAAAGGGACATATTCAAGAATTATGCATGATAAAGCTCCAATTTTAAAAACAAATAAAAAAACATCTTATATTGAGAGGCAAATGTTAGATAAAATTTTTTAAGTTCGTTTCATCGTAAGTAGAAAATAAAAAATTAAAAAAAACAAATACAAAAAAGTAAAAAAAAAAAAAAAGGTGAATAAAGTGATGGAATGGCAATATTTGAGGAAATAAATGACAAATGTCTCTTAAAAAAATACTTTATTGGAAATGATCCTTGGTTTAATTATCCTTAGACACATACTTCGTGCTTATCTATCCTTTTTTTTTTCAAAACCTTGAACCTTGGCCTGCATTACAAGCTGTGAAAAGTTCATTTTGATCAAGTATAGATGTTTAAATTGAAAAGCATTTCTTTTTAAAAATCATCATAATTGACGAAGCTTTTACACATTTTTCTTTGAGAAAATTATCTTTTTTAAGCCACAAGTCCATTTTGAATAATGTTGAATTCTTAAGTGCATGATGAAATAATCAAGAAAAAATGAAGAAAAAAGATGGCTCTAAGGTGAAAACTCCAAAAAATGGTAGTCTAGAGCAAATTTAAAAGTAATGAAGCCAATCTTAAGCATAGGAAGTAAGAAAAGCTAGTATGAAGCCACCCATACTTTTGAAAGATCTAAGATTGCTAATGGCTTGGAAGTTTGAAATCCATTAAAAGGATTGATATTAAAAATTTGAACCTTCTTCTCTTATTCTAAATGACTTTTCAAAATTTTGATTTCATTATAACTGACCTTGACATTTACCAAATTGTCACATTTGGAAACTAAAAGAAAGTGTCAAAGTTTGGTTTTTTGCAAAATTCATGCTTTTGCAAAATTCATGTTTCATTTGTGAGTCTAGAAGGACAAGTATACACCTCTTTCATTCCCTTTAAGTTGCAAAGCCCTCTTGAATGAATTGAAATGTTGGCTTGTTGAACCATTCAATCCATTTGAAAAAAAAAATATCACCTTTATCATTTCTAATTGTGAACACCAATTCTCAAGAGACTTGAAAGTTACTTTTTTGAAATATTTCATTTTCTTTAATCATGTAGGGCAAATTTATTGATCAATTTTGAGTTATTTATTAGGTTTTTTTGTAAATAATAAAGAGATCAATTTTGGTATAAGAGAAAAGTTATTCTTGATGAAGATTTCATTAATGCAAAATGACTTCTGATTTACAAAATAAATTTCTTACTTAAAAATTAGTCTTTGGAAAAATATAAATTCTTTTTTATTCCTTTCCTTCATAAAAAAAAAAAAGGAAAAATCAATCTTGCTAAGAATAAATGAGATCATTTTTCAATGAAAGGGTAAATAAATGCATATGATATTGGGGCAAGAAAATATGAAAAGGAGAATGTTCTTTCTGAAATGAGAAAATATGTTTGATTGATTAAGTTCCATAGAGATGTACTTAAATAGTAACAAAAACATGGGGGTTTGTCTTATTGAATCTGTAATGGCATATAAAATGGGAACTAATCATACATATGTTGAATGATTAGGGCTGAAAATGGGAATAAAAAGTGAACAAAAAAAAAAAAGAGTAAAAAATCTTGGCTAAAAAGCAAAAAAAAAAAAAGAAAAACAAAGATTATGAAAGGAAACAAGAAAGGAAATAGATGAAAGAATAAGGAAAATGATGGAATGAATGAAAAAAAAATCTTTTAAAAAAAAGGTGAAGAATGATTTGATGAGAAAAGAGGAATAAATGAATGATTTAAGTGAAGAGGAAAGAATGTTGTAAACAAAGAGAGAGAATTGTTAGGTGTTTTACATCACTAGGGATTTACATCATGTAAAAGACATTTTCATCATTAGTTATTTGTGTTTGCACTAGTAGGAGGGCATCTGCATCAATTTTTTGTTAGATAATGTACATTTGCATAAAAAATTTAATGGTTGGATTTTTATCTTTGTATGTAACATTCACATCATGAAAAAGTCATTTGCATTTGTATTGATTTAGTATTTGCATCTTGAAAAAGTTTTGTCATGACATGGTTTCTTAGATTTGCATAATGACATTTGCATTTGCATTATACAAATGTTGGATGCATGTTTGTGGCATTTGCATAAAGACATTGGCTTTACACCTTTAAGCATAACTACATATGTCAGTTTTGAAAACCTTGAAATAAAAAAAAAAATTCAAGTATTTATGAGTTGTAAAAAAGAAAGAATTAGAAAGGAATTGAGAAAAATGAAGATGGGTATAAGGTAAAATGAGGTTTTTGGAAGATATTGGAATTCATTCTTAGTGGTAACATATGAGTTTTTTTAAAATCACTCAGTAGTGATATCCAAGTATTCATATTTGAATTTCATTCAATTTTTTGTGTGGTAGTTTTCATTAAACAATTCTTGGTAGAGATATCTAAGCCTTTCTATTAAACTTACTTGGTGGTGATATCTGAGTATTCACATTTGAATATCATTAAAATTTTCTTAATGGTGATATTCAAGCTTTTTCATTAATATTTCTTGATGGTGATATTCGAGATTTTCAAATTTTCTAGATAGTGATATTCGAGCTTTCTTAAAATTTCTTAGTGATAATATCCGAAGTCATTTTTTTTATGGTGATCTAAAAACATTTACATTTTCTCGATGATGATATTCAAGCATCCAAGTCTAAATTTGTATATTTTCTTAATGGTGATATTCGAGATCTCTTCGATGGTGATATCCTAAAACATTTGCATTCATTTGATAGTGTTATCCAAATATCCAAGTTGAATTTGCATCTTTTTTTGGTGGTGATATTCGAGATCTCTTCAGTGAAGTTTGAATTTGCATATTTTCTCAGTGTTGATATCCAAAAATATTTGTATTTACTCGATGGTGATATATGAGTATCCAAGTCTAAATTTGCATTTTTTCTTGGTGGTGATACCCGATATCTCTTTAGTGGTAATATCTGAAAATATTTGCATTCACTATGAGGTGGTATCTGAGTATCCAAGTTTGAATATACATCTTTTCTTTGTAGTGATATCCGAGCTCTATTCAATGGTGATATTTGAAGTCATTTCATTTTTCAGTGGTGATATATAATTTTTAAAAAATCCTAAAAATTGAACATTTCTTTTCGGGAAAAAAAATTTTAGAAAAGATTTGTATGTCTTCTCGGTAGAATATTTTAAATCTTTAAAGTTTCAATGTCTTTTATTATATGAGATTTTTAAAGTTTTAATGCCTTGATTAAAGGAGTCTTTTTTCATATGAAATCTTTAAAGTTTCCAAAACTTTATTTTTAAGAAGCTATTTTCAAAAAAATTTTTAAAGTTTCAAGGCCTTTGTTTATAAAAGCATTCATAAACGTCAGAATTTATAAAAACTTCAAGCATGATCTCTAAATCCTTGAGGTAAAACATTTTAAATTTTTAAAATTTCAATATCTCTGATTATAAAAACTTCATAAATGTCAAGATCTATAAAATCTTTGAACATAATCTCTAAATCCATCAAGCAAGATTCGTATGTTTTTTTAATAAAATTTATTTTAGTGTCAAGATTTATAAAAGCCTTGAACATAACCTCTAAGTCATTTAGATATAATTTATAAGTCTTCTAAGTTAAATTTATTTTAATATTCAATTTTATAAAATCTTAGAACATAATCTCTTAATTATTGTATTTTATTTTTAAAAGATATGAAACTTTTGATTAAAAAAGCTTTTAAATTTATTTTAAAAAATCGTAAACCTTTTTATGATGAGAGTTTTTCAAAAATTAAAAAGAATAAAAAACAACAAAATAATTAAAAATAAAAAAAATTTCAAAAAAAAAACCAAATTTTAAAAAAACCCAAAATAAATCTTTTGAAAAAAATTTTCGAATCTTGACTTTCTTATTAATGTGCAAAGAAAAATAATAATAAATATTTAATATTATCTAAAATAATTCCAGTTCATCAATTTTTATATTTGATTTGAACATTTCAGTTTGAATCTATTCAGACTTTAATTGAATATACATAATTAAACTCATTTGATTTTATTTTGAATGAGTCATTTTATATGAGTTAAAATCTGACCCAACTTAATTTGGATCATTCAAAGTTTTAATTATTTGGGCTTATAAACTTAAAATAAATAAGGATCAAAACTCAAAATTTAAACCCAATTTAATTTAAGGACCAATTCAACTCATTTGGAAAACCGAATAATATCCAAGATTCATCAAAAGTTCCAAAAAAAAAAAAAAAAAAAAAAAGGAAAAAACATTTGAAATAAGGGAGAAAGTCGATTTCCGTGGCAACCTTCCATTCCCTAGATGCCAAAAGTCTTCCCAAAAACCATTCCAATTTCAGCTCACCTTTTTACCCCTAAAATTTACCCATGCCTTAAGCACCATTTGATCAAACATTCATCACTCTCCCTTCACCCAAAAATCAGCAAGAATCATCTCCAAAATGGTAGTCATAATCCGCAATAGTCCAAAATGAATTCAATCCCGTGTCCTTCGAAGAGAACAAGGATTCTACAAAGAATATTCAAACACATACCTAATGAGAAGAGGGGAGTAAAAAAGAATCCTAAAGGGCCAAACTACAAACTCGAAACCATAATCTCCCCCACGCCTCCACCACAACCCACCACTAGGACTCATTTCAACCTAAGAAGCCGCTTCCCTTAGCCCTCGACTAGCACCACCCAAACAACCAAAATAGCCCCCAAATCCCATTCGGCAACCACCTATCCCAAACAACTAGAAGCTTTCCAATTCCTTAACCTGCTCTCATACCCCCTACAAAACCAACATAAAAAAACACAACCACCCACTGCCAATAATAATCAAATAAAAAATCATAACAAACAAAACCACAGTCCTCCCCTTGAAAGCAGCCTCAGCCAATGCCATAAAATACAAAAGAAAAGTCACAAAAAAAAAAAAAAACAAAGACTGTCAGTGTACAAGTCAAATCTGAAAGTGAGTGTTTCAGGCATAAGAGGGTTCCTTTTTGGGAATCAATGGTGCATCAAGCTTTGTAGAGAGAGAAGAAGGTCGATTTCAAGTTCAAAACACCATCGTCAGCACCACCATCAGCGGCTGCAAAAGACGGCTATGAGGAGCTTTTGGGTAATCCAAAACCACGATTTGGAAGACTAGAGAGAGGGGAAGAACATACTCTAGTTCCAAAAGGTTTGGACGGTAACAAGAAAGGATTTTGGCACCTTGAAATTTATGTTTAAAATTTCAGATCTAGGCAAGTTCAAAAGGTTTTGCAGAAAACTAAGGTGAGAACGGTGATTAGGAGGCCAAGAGAAAAAAGATGTGAAAATTTGAGACCTTAAAGATGCCGAACAACAACAGCAGCCGACGATGAACAACAGAGTGGTGGTCAACAATGAATGATGGAGTGGTGGCAGTGGAAGCGACAAAGGTAGAGAAGCAGCCAGTTTTCTCTAGGTTGAAAGGTTTGTTTCTTTAAAAGGATTGGGGATTTTTTTTTAAGAGAGAGTAACGAAATGAAATGATGAAAAAAAAAAACTTAAGGCTTTATAGAAAAAAAAAAGGAAAGAACCTGGTGGGTCAACCTGACCTGGAACGACTGGACAACTGCCCATAAGCCCAACCTAGATCGACTGACCCAACCCGCTTTAGCAGCTCAATCTTCCTAGCCTATTGTGGTTGCTACTGGACTCTAATGTTTGGGTCTAGTGAACACATGACCTTGAGCTTCAACATAAGGTTTTATTTGGTCAATTTTTATATACTTTTAGGCTTTTCATTGGAATATTTTTACATTATTTATGTTAATAATATATTTATAAAATATGCGTGCTTTGAAATGATTAATAATGCTTATGAAAATAAACATTATAGATAATTATATATATTTTTATGAGAATTTCAATTATTAAATGTCTAAAGAAAATAAAGATTTTTTTAAGATGAAATTTTAGAAAAGTCCGAGTAATGATTCTTAAAAAATTTTTAGGTGAAATTTTTTTTTCTAAAATACTATCAAACTATTTAGGTATTTAGAATAATTTTCAATACATATAAAAAAATGGTGTTTACCTTTACTTTATTTAAAATATAAAAATGAATTACTATAAAAGATAAAATAAAATAATGTTCATTTAAATACGAAAATTTTTAAGAATAAGATCCTAAAAAGGTTTGAGTAACGATTCTTTAAGAATCTCAAGGTGAAAGGATTTTTCTAGAACGCTGCCAAATTAATTGGACATTTAGAATAAATTTTAATAAAATTTTTGTTTGCTTTTTATTTAATAAAAAAACAAACTTTTATAAAAAAATATTATTAAATCATTTTATTATTTATGTTGTAAATATTGATTTTAAAAATAGAGATACGGACCACCAATGATGGGATTCTTGAGATGTTTGAGTAGTGGTTCTTAAATGATTTTTAGGTGAGAAAGTTTCTTTTAATATTTAGAGTATCGAAATATTTTTGGGAATTTGTCATTACACAAAGTTCTTATTTATCTTTCAAGCAAAAGTTTAAAGAAAAAGATTTTTGTTATAACTAGAAAAATTAAGAAAAAAAAATCAAAAGTAAAACTACTTTTATTAAAGTTAAAAGATAATACATGATTAATTGATATCATTTTTTAAACAGGCATCATGAGGGTATTAATCTTTCCCCACACGTAATTGTATTCTCGAACCTGGCTTTGTTTTTCATAGAGCAAAAATTATCTTTTTTATAGGTTTTAATTAATTTTAAAATTTTATTAAAAAGATAAACTTTTTAAGTGGTCAATCATATCTAACAAAAAAAAAAGATTGGTAGTTACTCCCCTTATTTTTTAAATTTACAAAATTCGTCAAGTAATCCCCAAAACCGTTATGACAAAGGCCTTATAGTTGTATTATGTAACTTTGCCCTTAACTTGAAAGGCATGTCACAATCACATAATACACATGGCGCATTTCGTCACCTTACCTAACTTGAATCTTATGATTTACATTCATTTATATCTCAATATTGCTCTGAATAATTGATCCTAAATATAAAAAAATGATGATTTTTTAGTACTATCTCACCATCCAACTTAATCACATTAGCATTTGCTTCCCTATGACTACTAAACTTACATCTCATATATTTAGTTTTAGATTTATTCAGTTTAAAGCCTTGATACTTCAACATATACCTCCATAATTCTAATTTCACATTAAGATCATCACTAGTTTCAACAACTAAGATTATATTATTGACAAATAACATATACCATAATGCCTTATCTTGGATATGTCTGGTGAGCTCATCCATAACTAATGCAAATAGAAATAGACTTACTGTTGAGCCTTGATGTAATCTTGAGATAATAGGAAAGCCATCAATTAAACCCTCAAATGTCTTCAAATTCATTACAACTTCTTCATACATATCTTTAACTATGTTAATGCACTTTAAAGAAATTCTTTTCTTCAATAAGGCCCACCAAAGCACTTTTTGAGAAACTCAATCAAATGCTTTCTCTAAATCAATAAATACCATATGTATATACCATATGCTTTCTCTAAATCAATAGATACCATATGTATATATTTTTTTCTCACTCGAAAACCCTCCAACAAAAGCTTCAATATGTGAATTACCTTTGTTATGAAGTGTTTTAGTATTAACCCAAATTGATTTTTGAAAATAGTGACTTCATGTTGCAACCTACATTCAATTACTCTATCCCAGAGTTTCATGGTGTGACTCGTAAATTTTATTCCTCAATAGTTTGAACAATTTGGTATATCACTTTTATTATTATATAAAAGCACTAATGTTTTTTTTTCCATTATTTTGGAATCTTTTGAGTATGCCAAATTTTGTTGAAAGATCCAAAAACCATCATATTCCTATTTCACCCAAGCATTTTCAAACTTCTATCAAGATTCCATCTAGTTCTATAGCTTTCTGCGCTTTCATCCTTCTCAAAGCCTTTTTAATCTCATATCTCTTAATAGTACATTTAAATACACGATTTATATCCTTAAAAGGTATATTAAACTCACCTATATCTTAAATAACCATTAAAGAAATTATCAAAATAATCTCTCCATCATTTGGTAATCTCTTCATCCTTCACTAAAACTCTTATCTTTACTATCATTTTAGGTAAATTCCTTTCAGGTCTTAAGTTTTTATCATAATTCAACACAAATTCATTAGTTTAAAAAATGGACAACCCACTTCAAATTTTTTAATTTCATAGGACAATTAGGTCCTTTCATGTTAAAACTTTCATTTAAGACAATTTTACTCTTAAAAAGTCAATATCCTCAAAATCTCACATAAAGCATTATTTTATAATAATAATTTTTTTATTTTTTTCTCAAAATATATAACATCTATTAACAATAAAAACTTTAGATAAAATATTTAAAAAATAAAACTTACAATTATAAGTATGCTAATATGTAAATATATGTATAATAAAATGTGTACATTAAGCATGTAATATTATTTTGACATGTAATAATTAAAAAAGAAACATGAAGGATATAATCTAAAAAGGGTTGGTTAAAAAAAAAGAAAATGATCATGACTGAATATTTGTTAATATAGTTTTAGTTATTATAATACTCGTATATATCTTAAGCTTTAATCTACACTTTTGTGAAAATATAGTGATGTAAACTTATTCATTTTAAATTAAAAATGGCTAAATGATCAATTTAGGATTAAATGTTTGCATGGTTAATCAAATAAGGACTAAACATTTTAATTTATACAAGTAAGGATAGAATGTTAACGACTTGTAACAATTTAGGATTTTTTTAGATAGAAAATTTTATATGAAACACATGTGCCGTAATATAGCATTAGAGGCTTAATATTAGGTTGACTTGAATTTTTTTTTATTGATTTGGCTATCTAGTTGGCACAAATAGTTTTTCACTTTCATTTTTTTCCCACTCTTCTGTCTACCACTTCATTCTTTTTTTCTCACATCCACTCTCCCTTATTTTTCAAATCACATTCCTTTAAAAAGTATCAGATTTGAATCCCAAACATATATAAGAGCGGAGTTTATGCTTTTATTGTAGATAAATGACTTAATTTCCTATAGTAGTTTCAATTAAAATTTTTTTCTCAACAAATAGCAACTTTGCTACGAACAATAAAAAATAGAAAAGAATAGAAACATAGAGTACAAACAAAATCTGTTCTGAAATCATTGTGTGAGTGAAACATATGAATATAAAACTGATATCATTTTAATTCAAATCAATACCTTTTCATGCCTTTCATAAACATAAGACTCTAGAGCATTTTTTTATCTGGTTTGCTCTATCTTCAAATCTTGTTACATCAACCAACATTCTTTCTCTGTAGCTTTAGTGAGCTCAACCTTTTCCATTCCACCATAGATACTATCGTTAATTGAAATTTTCAACCTTTTTACAACTCTTCATTTTCTTGCTATACTAGCCAGCACAAGGAAAATGGGTTTTGGGTTAGTGAAAATTATGGTGAAATAGCGAAGAGTTTTTTAAGGGTGAATAGTTGATTAGTTTGATCGGTTCAGTTCGAAAAAATTAATAACCGAATTAATCGATTTTTATTTTGCAAGTAAACGAACCAACCAATAAAATTTTAAATAATCGATTTAACTGAATCGATGAAAAATCGGTTTGGTTCGATCAGTTTGGTCATTTTTCTCTTATTTTAAATAATTATTTATCTACAAATTCAATACAATAAAACTCAAATTCACATATCATTCAAAGTAAATCACTAAAGAATTTAATAATTTTAACAATATTTTACAAGAAAAAAGATAAATAAATACTCATCTAAACTTGTTTAATCAAAATAAATTAAAAAATAAGTTTTAAAAAGTGTGATCCCTAGAAAAATATGATACCCAGGGTTTTCTTTCATTTTTAAGGCATTATATATTCAAATTCACTCATTTGGATGAGGAAATCCACATATATTAAATCATGAATAATTACTACAATGTCATTGGCATATGTGATGGTAACTTAAATAATCCAATTTTTAATTAAAGGAGCTTATTCAAGGTATTTTTGATCAGAAAACGTTTTCAATAATCCTTACAAAAAATTTAATAGGGTTATTTAAGGCGTTTATGGTAAAAAATAACTTGATGAATCCTTATCAATTTTATGAAAAGCATGGAGGCAACTGGTCTTCAATTGCCTCCAGAATGGCCGTCCGTCAGAGAATTTTTAAAGATAAATTTGAATCATCAAGATTCATCAAATGCTTACCTAATTTACCTCATTAATAAACTCTCGCGTGAGGACTTTCAAAATGGTTGCATTCGGGAGGAGTTCGTTAATGAGTACAATGTCATTGTTGGGCCCAACAGAACTCCGAAGACACCTTTGCTCGATGTAGTACTCAAATCAAAACACATAAAAAAAAGCTATTGAAGGTGGTTTGGGCAAAAAATACCTGAAATAATCTTCTTCAATTTTTATGAAGGGATTGTACAAGGAGTTTCTACCCAAAAAACGTCTTCAATAACTCCTTACAAAAAATTGAATGGGATTATTGAAGGCATTTCTTGTCAAAAATGTCTTGAATAATTTATTATAAAAAATTGAATGGGATTACTTAAGGCGTTTCTGACCAAAAATACCTTCAATAATCTCCTCTCTTTTTTTTTGTAATTATTGAAGGCATTTTTGGGAAAAAATACCTTGAATAATTTCTTATAAAAAATTAAATCAGGTTAGTGAAGTCGTTTATGGCCAAAAACGCCTTGAATAATCCCCTTCAATTTTTATAAGGGTATTATTCAAGGCATTTTCCCAAAAAAATGCCTTGAATAATCCATTGCAAAAAATTGAATGGGTTATTAAATGCGTTTCTAGCAAAAAACACATTGAATAATCTATTACAAAAAATTGAATGGGATTCCTCAAGGCATTTCTAGCCAAAATGTAAATTAAGTTTAGGATTTTTTAAAGGGAATATACATATTTACCCTTAGTTATTATAAGATAGGTTAATTCGGTTAATTTAGTTATCAATTTTGAAAACCGTTAACTAACCAATTTAACCAATTTAACCAATTGAATCAATTCAAAAATTGACTATAATAAAAAATCGACTAGACTAAACCAAAATGACCATATTTCATTGGTTTCAATTTGAATCGATATTTGCTCACCCCTAGAGTTTTTAGTAAAAAGCTATGGGCATTTGAAAAACCAAAAGATTGAAAGGCTATGGGTATTTGAAGAACTAGAACAAAGATAAAAAATGGTGGAAGGCTATGGGTATTTGAAGAAGTAGAAGACTAGAAAAGAATGGAGAGAGAGAGAAAGATGGTAAAGAGAAGATGAAGAAAGAATGAAACTAATATTAATTTTTTAGTTTAAAATTTTTTTAATCTTTTACGACTCAACTTTGTTTTTTTGTTAGATTTTTCACTTTTTTTGCCATTTGTTTTTATTAAAAGAGTTAATGGCCGGTGCAAGTCAATCTCGTTAAAAAGTCCTAAATTATTATAAGTCAATAATGTTTAATCCTTATTCATATAAATTAAAACGTTTAGTCCTAAATTCAATAGCTTCACAAATGTTTAATCCCAAATTGATCATTTAGCTAATTAAAAATAATTTATAATAAGTAAATACAAGTTAAAAAATTGTAATGTTTAAATATAGATAATTTTTGTTACTATATATTCAATCGATGTATAAAATAAAGAATAATATATATACAATAAATTTTAATGGGTAATTTTGTAAATGCTTAATAGATTGCAATCGGTTTTCCCTTTTTCAAACTAATGGGCTAATATTGAATTATACTTAAAACTAAAAAAAGCTTGGGTATAATTTACCCTATTATTTTTTTTTAATTATATGTAAAAATTAAAAATCCATTCCTTATTTTTTTAATCAACAATATAAAAAATAATTAAATAGATAAATAATAATTCTAAAAAAATCATTAACTTTAAAAATTAATAATAAGTTAGAAACACTTCTTATTTAACACATGAAACCATCAACACTATAAGAAAAATAGACTTTACCAACAGATTTATTGATGAAATTTTTTTGTTGGTAGTAGTTAAGTTAATAATGCTATTTCGTTGGTAATAAACAAAATCCATCATAAATTCCATCAGTAATTATCGACAAAATTTATTGATGAAATTTTCATCGGTAATTAACGACAGTAAAATCCATCAGTAATATTACTTTTCAATCATATTTAACTATTATTTTATAATTTTCATCATTTTATTATATTTTTAAAGTAATTATATGAATACCAAAATATACATAAATTCAAAAAAAAAAAAAAACATTTCATTTCATTTATAAAAAAATATAATAATATTTTACAAAATTATTTATAAATTCTAATTACAAAAAAATATAATGAGTGAAAACCTTATTTTGTTTATAGTTTACACCACAATGTTGAAAGTAGAATGAAATTTTTACAAGACTACAACAGACAACTTATTAGCTAAATTAATCCACATTATGACATGAATATGTCAACATAAAAAAACTTGCAAAAGGTTGCGACACTTACCAATAGCTACTTTTATAAGTCCATGGAGGTCAATGAATGTCAAGTTCACCATTACAAAAGAATTGAAGCAAAATAAACTAATAAATAAAAACAAGCGATAATAAATACATTTAGCAACTCTTATGAGAGAATTGAAGTTCAAAAAATTAGAGCTAATAATTCAAGCCAATATAAAGAAATAGCATAGATCCAATCTACCAATAAACTAATAATAACCATTGAATGATGGGCAGTAGGCATATTTCTTAATCTCAAAGGCAAATTAAGCTTGTGTTGGTATTACAAAAAAGTTAGCAAGATGAATTGAAACCACTAAGTAACTAATTTGAAATCCTCTAATTTTCTTTAACTCAACATGAATAATTTTAATTTCTATAATTATTATTAAAATTTAGAAAATATAAAATATAAAACATCCATCAAAACATATATAAATCTTAATACACATCAAACCCAAATTAACTAATATAAATGTTACACATTTATAACAAAGCCCAATAAATCTCAACAATAATTTCTCCGATAAAAAAATGACTCAACAAATAAAAAATAAATTTCTTAATAATACTAATATTTCAATAATTAGTAATATATAAATTTCACTAAACTATCAAATATATAAATTACTTCAAAACAAATATAAATCTTATTCTACACTAAACCCAATTATAACCTCAAATCAACATAAATAATTTTAATTTCTATAATTATTATTAAAATTTAGAAAATATTAAATATAAAACATCCATTAAAACATATATAAATTTTAATATACATGAAACCCAAATTAACCAATATAAATTTTACAAATCTAAAAGTTAATAAATTTATAACAAAACCCAACAAATCTCAACAATAGTTTCACAAATATAAAATAAATTACTCAACAAATAAAAAAATTCCTAAAAAATTCTAAAAATCAACCCAAAAAAATTAACAATACTTAACATTAATATTCAACAAAAAATCTAACAAAAAATAAACTAAAGATTTAACCCAACAAAAACTCAACAAATATATAACTATAAACCTAAACAAATTTCCACAAATTTATAACAAAAATTTAAACCTTAAACTCAACAAATATACTACACAAAATACATGATAACATAAAATATTTAATAAATAAACTTGATGTATAGATGTAGGGGGACTTTACTGGTTGGCCGGTGCAGGTGCATGGTAGAGAAGGGATGTCGCTGGTAGTGAGAGAGGGAGGGGGAAAGTGGGAGAAGGAAGATGGGTTAGGGATTTGGGGTTTAATTTGGGGGAAAATGGTTGCTTGATTGTTGAAAATTGGAGTTCAAAATTGTTTTCTTTTATCAATGGAAAATTCCATCGGTAACATGTAATTTTTATTTTTTTGCAAATTTGTTTACCTACAAAATTTTTCATCGACAATTTCGTAGGAAACTTTTAGCAATGGAATTACTAAAGAAAATTTTTGTCGGTAAAATTCGCTGCACTTCACGCCAAAGTATCACTTATGGATTGCCGACATAATTAAATTTATTGGTAAATTCCATTGGTACAATTTTTTTTTAACATTCCATCGATAATCAATCGATGATTACCATAATGGATTATCGAAAGAAAATTTTCACTGGTATTAGATAAAATTCTGGTAGTGTAATTAAAATGGTAAAATTAATAATTAATGTGGATTACTACAAAAGAATCTCAAATAATATATTAATAATTAATACATAAAATATTAGATATTAGTAAATTAAAAATCATTAATAATTTTTTATCGTAAAAGAATTAAATTTATTTTAACATAACATAATTTCATATGTTCAGCGAATGACTTTTAATTATTTAATTTTCATATTTAAATTTTCTATATAATTTAGCTATATTTATTTGAGTTTAAAAATTAACAAATTAAACATGACTAATTTGAGTGTGAAACTTGAATGATTTGAATGAAAAACTTGAATAATTTGAAATGGAAATGACTAAAGAGTGAAATGATTTGAACCTGAATTGACCCAAACTCAAAATTATTTGAATTCGAATTGATCAAATCTAAAATGACTCATTTTTTCCTTGATGTAAACTTGAAATGATTCACTTTTTCCTTGATTTAAATTTGACTTATTCCAAATCCAACTGACTAAATTTTTTACATCCAAATTTGACTTGACTCGAACGTAAAGTGATCTATATTTTCCTTGACCTGAAATGATTTAATCCAAACCCAATACGACCTGTCTATTTGCCACTTTTAATTACAATTAAGCTTTGTTAAACTAGAAATTAATTAAAATTTTGAGTATTTGATTTAGTAGTTGGCTAATTGTCTTCAAATTTCCTATTATCCAATTGAAAAAAAATTCAATTGAAAGACAAATTAAAACAAATAGAACATAATAAGGCTAAATTAGATTGACCTTATTTTAGAAATTGCTACAATATCATTTTGACTAACTTTTGTTCAGTGTCAATTGTCATGGGAGAGGTAACTATGTCTTCCTTATTTCAAGAAGTGTTGAGGGAAAAATAAAAGTTAGCAATTAGTAGCACTAGCATGCATGAAAGAGGGAAAGAAGTTGATCCTTGCCTTTTGTTTTTCAAAATCTCGAAATACAAAGAGAAATAAGTTGTTATGGGTGTAACTACCTGTATTTTAGTAGACCAAAAAAAAAAAAGAGGCAAAAAGAAAGAGATGAATGCATACTATTTAAGAATCGACCTACTGACCATCATTTTTTAGAAAAATACGATAAGAACCCTAGGCAAGCCTTATCAATGTAAAGCATTAATTCATTAGTGCCTTCATAAAGTAAGTCACCATATCTCTTTCTATTCCACACTTTGTCACTTATCTTTTATCTCTATCCATCACTCAACATTTTCTAATTCAGATTTTTGAGACACTTTTACAAAGTAATTAAATTTTTTTAAGGAAGCATTTGGTTCATGAAATCTTAAATTTGGAGAGGAAAAATGATTTAGGAGAAAGTAATATTAAAGGGGAATGTATGATTCCTGGGTTTTATTGACTTAAGGAATATAAAATTTTCGTGTTTGGTTCACGGGAATTTAAGATTACTAATAAAGTCTTTTACTATATTGTTCTTAATAACACGTTAATAATACATGATATTCATAATACTGATATGTGAATAATATATGACACATGAAGAACATATTTTTGTTGAAGCTAAATAATTCTAAAAAATAATTTTTTATATTTTCAATAAATATAATCTTACAATTCTAAGTACTATCTTAACGTTATTGTCCTTACATAAAGAAAACATGTAGATTGACATTAGAATAAAGATATTTTACATAATTTTTTTCATATTTTCAATAAAAATAACATTTTTTACTTAGAAAAGTAATCTTTTCAACAAAAAAATTACGTATTTATCTTAAAAATGTCATCTTTATTGAATTCTAAAATATATATTTTTTATATTTTCAACAAAAATTGCATTTTTATTTTAGAAACGTCATTTTTATTGAATTCTAAAAAGTTTATTTTTCATGTTTTCAATAAAGACAATGTTTTTATCTTAGAAACGTTGTTTTTTCAACAAAAACTACGTTTTTATCTTAGAAACGTCGTCTTTTCAACAAAAACTATGTTTTTATCTTAGAAACATTGCCTTTATTGAATTATGAAAACTATATTTTTTCATACTTTCAACAAAAATTGCATTTTCTATTTTAGAAACATTATCTTTATTGAATTCTGAAAATATATTTTTTCATGTTTCAACAAAGATTGAATTCTTAGTTTAGAAACACCATATTTTAAATAAAGACTATGTTTTTTTATCTTAGAAACGTCATTTTTATTGAATTCTGAAAAATATTTTCTTCATGTTTAAAATAAAGACTACATTTTTATCTTTGAAATGTTATCTTTTCAATAAGGATTGTGTTTTTTTATCTTAAAATTGTCATTTTTGTTAAATTCTTAAAAATGATTTTTTCTATATTTTTAACAAAGACCATGTTTTGTATTTTAAAAATGTTGTTTTTGTTGAATTATGAAAAATAATTTTTTTTCATCTTTTCAATAAAAATCATATTTTTAATCATAATTTTGTGCAGACTTCAATTGCATTGTGTTAAAAACATAATCTTTATTTAAAATATATTAAGAAAAAAATTATTTTCATAATATTTTGTAAAAATTAGTACATTTCTAAAGTAAATAACATTGTTTATATAATCTAAAAATAGAATTAAGTGAGGGCAAATGGGGAAAATATTCACTTTTCCTATAGAATTTTAAAAAACCTAAAAGAGATGAGAGTTTTCTATTCCTTCTGCTTTCTTACTTCTTGACAATGTTGGGAATCTTTAAAAAAACCCAATAATCACATTCTTGTGAACCAAACTATGGAATTAAATTACAAAAAGTAAGATTATTATAGGGAAAATTACTTTCCCCCTAAACTAAATGCCCTTTAATAAGTTTTGTCCTATTTTATGTTTTCACTTGGGAAGTATGGACACATAATACAATATAATACGAACATAATGACATGATAATTTTTTAAAAAATAAGAATAAAGGTACAACATGACATGACAATAAAAATATTTTTATATATTGATTTTATCCATAAATTTTTTACATAAATAAAATTTAAACATAATTAAAAAATAATTAATGTTATGAGTAAAAGCAAAATAAAATAAATTTATAAACAAAATTAAATTTATATAAGAAATAAATCAAAATAATTAAAATTTTACTAATTTAAATTTTAATATTAATAAATTATAAAATACTAAAATTTACTAAGTAATTTCATTTTATCTTTTTTTCTTCTTTCTTTTTTACCTTTCGCTTATTTTTCTTTTTTGCTTTTTCCCTTCCCCAAATGCAACATGTTATTGCTTATCCAATACCTATATTTTTTTTCATTTTACTTTTTCTTTTCGATCTCTACTCTTTTTTTTTTCTCTCATTTCTCTTTAAATACTTTCCCTCCAGCCACCACACCAATCAAGATTTTGGTGTGTTACTATTGCATCACCTACCATCGAAGACTATTTGCATACATTTTTTCTCCCAAAAATCACTAAAAGATATTTTCTTTCTTCCTATCTAGCTAGATATCTAAAATAACAACTGGAAAAGGTTATATCTACCATAACATCATGGCCTCCACCTTTCTTTTTACTATTTTTTGGCACAAAAATACCTAACACTGCCTCTTATTTCCTTTCTCTACTTGTCTCAATGTGTCTATCACCGTGTGTTGACCATGTCCTAACTTTTTATTTTTTGTTGTGTCTTAGTGTGTGTCCATGTCCAACACCAATACAACACAGTTACACGGGGGTTTTAATGTGTCCATGCCTTTTAGGTTTTCATCTAACTACATTTTTCCTTTTTCTATTTTCTGTTTGCAATTTTCAATTCATTACTAGCACCACATCCATTATAGAAGCAGTTGATTTCTGTGTTTTTTTTTCTTTAATGATTAAGTAATTAAATAAGTAGTTACCTTTAATTAATGTTTTTAGTTAATTTCTTGGCTATTTAATTAGGGTATTAGATTTGTTGTGGGATAGTTTATTGAATAAGATATTTTCGTGATTTTTCTTGCTATATACTACATTAGAAGTAGATTAGATCTGCTTGTATTGGATAACCCAACTTAACATAGAAACTTTCATGGACAATTTATTTTGTTTGAATTCAAATAAGAAACTCCTTAGACAAAAAATAATCACTTGCCTATTTCTTTCTCTATGAATATGGCATTCGGCCATATTAAAAGAAAAAAAAAATAGAGAGATAGTGGAATAAAAACTAGAGATGAAAAGGAAAAAAATGAATAAGGAAGAGGGAAGAAAACATTCAAATACTTTTTGCAATCGAACTGTAGGATTTATGATATGAACAATCAACAAATTTTCATTTTATGATTTTATTCTCGACTTGTAAATCAAGTTGACAATCTGTCGCAATCCCATAAGTATTGAAATTTTACAAATGATATATTAATTATAGTTATAACTTGAGAACTATGGAAAAACTCACATTGTCCCCACCAAATGTTTTTTCTTTCGTAAGAAGGAATAGAACTTGTTAGAAATATTTTCAAAATATGAAAATAATATGATTAAGAAAAAACTTAATTAAAGAGAAATCATATTAAGCTATAGAATAGCCTAAAATAAGGTTTCAAATATCCATAATATGATTTTAGACTTAGAGAATCTAAAAAGACTACTATACATATAGAAGTTGACTGCTTTAGACTTTTAAGAAGAAAAGTTCACTATCAAGGGCATGAAGTTGACTATTTTGACAAATAAAAACAAAATAGTTTATGTATAAAATAGCAATCAATTGCTAGCCTAGGGTAATCGATTGCTATGGCTGGACATAAACCTAGTCGATTCTTTTACCCTAATGGAACCACTGTTACTATTTAAAAAGTGTTTTGAAATTGGTTTAGGCATAGCAGCCGACTGCTATTAAAGAGAAGTTAGTTACTATCAAAGAGAAGTTAACTACCCTGATAATGGAACCATTCTGGAAATGAAAAAAATTGACTGCTCATGTGACAATGCATTTTGTAAGTTGAAAGGAGTTTATTGCTTGAAGGAGTTGATTACCTTACTTTAGATAACATTCTTAAAAATGAAAATACAAAGAGGCAATTTATTATCATCTAGATAGAGTCATCTATTCTGCATGAAAAGTCACATTTTCTAGAGAAAAGTAGTTTCTCTTATTATGAAAAGTTTGATCAAATTAATGAACCTATTTGTTCTTAATCATTCAAAACAATATCTTTCTTATAAAATGAAATGATCTTTGATTGAAACAATACAATCAAAAAGTCAAAATTTTAAAATTCAAAATTCAATCTTTATAAATAAAAGTTGTTGTAGGTTTCTTTGACACATTTAGAAGTTTAGATTTCTTTCTTCCTTTCCTCCTATTCTTTCACAAATAAAGGCTTCTTTCTTTGGCATTCTTTGTTGTAAAAAACTTTGTTAAAGATAAGGTATTTTCATCTCTCACTAAGGGAATTTAGTGGTTCGATTTTGCTAATTCAAGGTAAATCAAACATAGGTGAAGGAAATTATGTATCATTATCATAGTTAAAGTAGCAAGATTTTTTAAAAATTTTAATTCCCTAAAGCCATCAATCAATAAAATTATACAAATAATATATATACAAGCATGTATAGTTTCAGCTAAGAGTGTTACCTTGAATGCCAAAAATCCCTTGGTTCAATTTGGTGATCTTTCAAATAAATTTCAAGCCAAGAAGCTACCCAAGTATTCAGCCTCTAATGGTGATCCACACGAACTCTTATGAAAGAGCCTCTCTAAAGTTTGGTAAAACACAAAGCCACACTATAGCTAGTAAGTGTTTGCAAGACCTTATATTTTCTTGAGTGATCTTTATGTGCTTGGTTGGTTGCTCTTTCTTTTTCTTACAAGAAGGGGTAGTTTGATATTCTTTTTATAGAGGAAGTATTTGGCCACATTAGGTCTAATGCTTGGAATACAAAATTTCACAATTAACCTTATGCTAGCCATATGTACCAAACAAGTGAAACTCTTTCTTTTGTTTTTATTTCCTCTATTTTTGGTCATACCAAAACAAATTAAGTCCAACTTAATTTGTCTTAATTTCAATCTTTCATAATTGTCCTATTATGTGTGAGCCATTAGGTTATTTAGCATGTTGGCAATAAACACAAGCATTGTAAGCCTTAGTATTCGACTATAGATGATATAAACTTTTTGTCTTTATCACCAATTCTCCAATTAGCCAATCTTATATTTATAGATCATGATCAATCTTATATTGCCATGACCTCTAATTGCTAAAGAAAACTCAATATGGCTTGACAACCTATCCGTGAATGGTCTTTGTGTATAATTAATATCCTTTCATCACATGGTATCTCAGTTTGAATATTGAGTTGATTTAGTGTCTACCCAATCTTGGTCAACCATGTTAAACCTTATCCTTGACATTAATTCACAAATAAGTTTTAGAAGAATTTTAAAATCTTATATCATTTTAGCCAAAGATTTTTAAGTTAATTTAATTAAGACTAGTTGAGATACTCTTTTGATCACACAAGGTGATGAATCCCATCTTGATTATTTCATGCATCTTTATATGCCTTATGTTGTAACTAATCATACTCGACTAAAGCATTTTTGGTTAGAACCATAAGTAAAGTAAAGCTAAAGTATAACATTCATCATATAACATCATAAAATCTTAAGTCAAATGATCACTTATACAACCATCACATGAGAATGTAGCTATAGATGCTATGTAAACTACTATATAGCATTCTCATATCGAATAATGTTCAATGAACTTGTTCTTGTGACAAGCATCTACATGTTATTTCAACTTTACCTAAATTTCAACCTATGAGATTGGATGCTTACTTTATAAATAAGAGCATAACTATGTGCTAGTCTCAACAACTTTTGTCAAATATCCTCTTATTGATAAAGCATTAACCAAAAATAATTTTAGAACATATAGCTTTTATGCAATGATGATCTCATAATTACAATCTCATTGTAATTCCATTGCAAAGCTTTATTTATATTCCAAGGACGTTACCATATAAGTATCGACATTGAAATATATGTACACAAGCTCAATGATAAAGAGATAAAACCTTTATAAGATATCAAATATCAAAGTACCATGAATATGCTTGAAGGGCAAGTACCAACAATCTCTCACTTGCACTAAAGCCAATCATTCATGTATGTAATATCTTATTTGAAAACATGCTTATTATATTTTTGCTAGGACATAGCTTTAGTCAAAGGATTAGCAATATTATCCTCAGTGGGTACTCATTCAATTTTAATGTCACTTTTAGAAATAAAGTCTTTAATGAGATGATATCACTTTAATACATATTAGGATCTTTGATGAGACCTTGGTTCTTTAGCTTAAGTAATAGCTCTATTGTTGTCACAATAAATTATTATCAGATCAACATTGCTAGGAACAATGCTTAGTTCGATTACAAACTTTTTGATCTAAACAACCTCTTTTGTAGCCTTTGTTGTAAAGATGTATTCAACTTTGGTTGCAAAATCTACAATTGTACTCTATTTGAAACTTTTCTAACTCACTGCTCCACCATTTAAAGTAAAAACATAGCCACTTTGTGACTTACTATTATTCTTATCAGATTGAAAACTTGTATTACAATAGCCTTCAATAAGGAGTTCGACTCCACCATAGATAAGAAACTTATCCTTAGTTATTCTTAAGTACTTAAGGATTGTTTTTATGGTTTTTCAGTGACATTCACCTAGATTTGCTTAATATCTACTTGTTATGCTTAAAATATATGAGATATCAGCCTTGTACATAGCATTACATACATAATGGATCAAATTGTCAAAGCATATGGAACCTTATTCATGCTATCTTTCTTAATTTATGTCTTAGAACACATGTTTTTAGAAAAATTTATGCCACATGACACTGGTAAGAATATTTTTTTAGATTCTTCCATGCTAAGCCTTTTTAGCACTTTATCTATGTATCTAGATTGTGAGAGACCATGCAACCTCTTTGATCTATCTTTATAGATCCTTATACCTAGCACATATGTTGATTCTCTTAAATCTTTCATGAAAAACTTCTTTGCTAACCAAATTTTGGTAGATTGTAGCATGGGCATATCATTTCCTATAAGCAATATGTCATCCACATACAGCACTATGAGAATGATTATGCTCTTACTTATCTTCTTGTATACCCAAGGTTCATCTACATTTTTTATGAATACAAATTCTATAATTCTTTTATCAAAACATATATTCCAACTCCTTAATGCCTACTTAAATCTATAGATAGACCTTTGAAGCTTGCACACCATGTCGACATTCTTTTTGGATTCAAAACCCTCGAGTTGTGTTATGTACACATCCCCTTACAAATTCTCATTAAGAAATGTTATTTTGACATCCATTTGCCATATCTCATAGTCATGGTATGCAGCAATAGCAAGTAAAATCCTAATATATTTTAACATGGCTATTGATAAAAAAGTTTCATTAAAGTCAACTACTTATTTTTTATTATAACCTTTTGCAACTAGCCTGGCTTTGTACATTTGTACGTTGCCATCCATGTCAATTTTTTTCTTGAAAACCCACTTGCATCCTATGGGTTTTATCCATTAGAGTGGTTCCACCAAAGTCCATACTTGGTTTGCATACATGGATTCCAATTTGGACTTTATCACCTTATGTCATTTCTTAGAATCAATGTCCAACATTGCTTCTTGATAGGTAGAAAGATCATCATCTATGATCAACTTATCCTTGTTCATGAGAAATTTGTGTCTTTTAGAAGCTTAGCGAGTCCTATTTAACCTACAAAGTTTTTGTGTACTTTGATATTTTGGTTACACATTTGATGCCTTAACCATTGGCTCAAGTTTCATTCTAGTGTCAATTTGTGTTTCTTGAACTTCTTCAAGTTTTACTTTACTCCTATTATTCTTTTCAAGGATAAATTTTTTCTTAGACAACATATTTAGAAATAAACACCTTTTGTTCCTCAGAGTTGTAAAAATAATATCTAATAGTTTCCTTTTGATATCCCACAAATTTACACTTAACCGATCTAGCTTCAAGCTTTTCGGCTTATGCATACTTCACATAAGCATCACATCCCTAACTCTTTATGTGTGACAAGTTATGTCTTTTACCTTTCTACATCTCATATAGTGTCTTGTCAATGGATTTAAATGAAACTATATTACAAGATAAGTGGCTATTTCAAGTGCATAAACCCAAAAGGATATAGGAAGATTTGAATTGTTTATCATGGATCGAACCATGCTATAAGGTTCTATTTCTCATCTTGAAAACTCCATTGTGTTGTGCTATTCTAGGTGGAGTCCATGTTGAGAGAATCCCATTCTTTTTTAGATAACCTAAAAAATCATGGCTTAAGTATTCACCACTTCAATCAAATCTAAGTGTATGATACTTTTACTAGTTTTCTTTTCAACCTCCATTCTATATTCTTTGAACTTTTCAAAGGATTCGAACTTGTGTTTCATTAAATAAACATAACTATATCTTGTATGATCATTAATGAATATAATGAAATAAGAGCATCCTTCTTTAGCATTTGTATTTATTGGGCCACATACATCTGAATTTATTAGTCCAAGAATCATACTGGCTCTTTCTTCTTTTTCAGTAAAAGGTGATTTGATCATCTTTTCAAGCAAACATGATTCATAAATTTCATATGATTCATAATTGAAAGGATCATAGTATCTTTATTTATGTAACTTTGTAATTCTTGTTTCATTAATATGATCGAAACTACAATGCCATAAGTAAGATTAATTTCATTTATCTAATTTAGCCTTTTTAACATTTATGTTGAGAACATCATTGTTTAATGTAAGAAAAAATAAGCCATTATCACACATTCCCATGCCATAAAACACATTATTTAAATAAAAGAAACAATAATTGCCTTTAATGTTAAATGAGTATCCATCTTTCATACTTAAATAAGAAACTGAAATGATGTTTCGAGTTATGATAGTAGCATAATGACAATCCTTTAGTTTAAAATAAACTAAAAGGTAAAGATAAATATGTCCCTACGACATAGGCAACAATACTTAAGCCATTGTCAACACATAAGGACATCTCTCCCTTTTTTAGACATCTGCTTTTCTTTAGTCATTGAATAGTATTACATAAGTGAGAACCACATCTGGTATCCAATACCCAAGAATATGTTTCAAGAAGAGATAGATTAATCTTAATCGTAAACATACCTGAAGTTGAAGTCTCTTTAGATTTCTTCTCCTTTAAGCTTACCAAGTAGACCTTACAATCCTTCTTTTAATGACATTCCTTACCACAATGGCAACATGTACCTTTGTCCTTTTTTATGTCGCTAGCAGGCTTGATAACCTTGCTTACATCCCTTTTCTTATAAACCTTTTTACTTTTTTCCTCTTTGTTAACTTTTTCTTGGCCTTAGATGAAGAAAATAGAAGAGTCTCAAGCTTTTAATTCTTAATAGACTTTTTAGCAGTGTCAAGCATATTTAGCAATTATGGTAATGTTACTTCCATCTAATGCATGTTGAAGTTCATTACTAATTGTGAAAAGCTACTAGAAAGAGATGACAAGATCAAGTTAACATTTAACTCATAATCCATCACAAATCTCAATTGTCTAAGTTTCTCAATCCAATTAATCATCTTGAGATAATGTCACTTTGACCAAAGTGCTCTCAAACATCACTATTCGTAATGATTCTTTAGAGGTCTCAAACCTTTCAATTCACCATTGTTTGTTAAACAACTTTTTAAGGTATAGAATGATTGTCAGAGCATTCATATTTTCATGTTGCCTTTACAACTCAGGGGTCATGCTAGCCACTATGATACATGCGACTTGATCAGCATGGTCTTTATAGGTTTCATAAACCCCTAACACTGTATCACCAACACGAACATCTGGTTTTGATCAAACTGATTCATTAAGAACATAAAGTATTTTCTCTTTCTTTAGGACAAGCTTCAAATTGCAATATCAATCATTGAAAATAAGCCTTGTGAGCTTTTTAGCATTACGTCTGCTATGAAACGACAAGTTATCACTCATTTTTGCAACCTAAAATATGAACAAGTATCAATCGTATTGGTCAATACCAATATTGAAACAATCCAAATCTATATATTGGTTGCTCCTACTATTTTAATTAAATCAATAACCTTCATTATTAATTTAAAAAAATCATATTTTTCTAGTGGGCTAGGATCCCATTTAGTTTACCATAACCTTGAGGTTTGTCTCAATAAGCTATGATAAGTAAATTAGGTAGATAACTTACTTATTAATCACATCTCTATGTGACTCTTAGATCAATTGGGTGACAACTCTTTGTCTAATCACATCTTATGTGATTCGTCCAATCATTTTCTTTAACATTATTCGGTCTAATTTTTTGCATCTAAACAATACAATGATAGTTAAGTAAGACCCATTAACCTAACACAACCATATTTCGAATAATGAGTGCTTTGAGTTTTGTCTCAACAAGCTCTACTAGTAGAAAGTTTTGTTGTTTATGTTAATGGAAGGCATCAAGACTTAAAATTTTCCATGAGGAATTGTTGATTCATCATAAGTCTCATTAAGCATGCATAAAAATTTATCATATATCCAATACATGTAATCTTATCATGCATCTCACAATTATACATGGCATTTATCACATATAAATTCTAGCATGTATAACAATAAATCAATATATCATACATGGTATTTATATCATAACTAATATGCATACTACAACAATCATCATGCTTGTTCAAATTCATGATCTTGCATATCTATTCTTTGAATCAATATCAATATCATATATCAATTATCAATCTAACTCAATGTGATGCAAGGCATAGACATATTTAACTAGCATGGCTAAATATGTCAACTATTATCTTAGGAACATGGAATTTACAATCATAATTTTCTAAACAATTAAGGAATCATAATTTTACTTGAGTTTTAATGTAATATGGTCAACATCACTCTAAACTGTTTAGGAATGTCAATCAATTAAAATCAATCCAAATCACATGCACTAGGATTTTCCTAGTCCAACTAGGTGTTGTAGTGAAATAGTTTCTTATTAATTGAAAGTTCTAAACAATTTAAAAAGTCCAATTCAATCTAGATTTCATATGAAATCTTATTTCTCAAATGCAAACTATTTAAGAATCCAAATTCAACAAGAAATAACACCAATCTAGGGCTTGGCCAAAAAGCCCTTTGAGAAGGAAAGCAAATTACGTATAGGGTAGTTTTTATAGAAACTAAATAGTTTTAGCCATTTATTGCTATGCCACCCCAACTAGCCACCATCCAAAAGTTTTAAACTCTTTCCCATGCTTTATTATGCCTTTGGTCATGATTCTTGAATCTCAAGTAATAATTACTTTGACTTTTATAAAAATAGCCTACCAAATTTGGTGATAAAAATGGCAAATCTTGAAATCTTGGTTAACAAGTTTCCTAAGATTTTCAATATTGATTACCAAGTAGATTTCATTAAAATCTTAGTGAGCAAGTTTTTAAAGTCTCTTAACTTTTAAGAATACCAGCTGCATCAAGAAAATTAATTACCATAATCATATTAGGGCAACCATACATCATATGAATATTTTACATGCCTAGCCGCCATTGGTAGATTTTATGGTTGAATGTGTCATCAACTTTTAAATGAACAAATCAACCCTAAAAATTCTAAAATTTCTACATAATGATAATCAATACGTCTATTTTTATAGGTTAAAATTTCATAGCCAAATAATATTTGTTAGCTCAAAGATTTGGAATAAACCAAGAGGGGGGTGAATTGGTTTTTAATGAAGTTTTCAAAAACAATATTTAATAAGCACAAATTTTGCTAAACAATTAAACACAATAATTGAAAGTAAATAAGAGATAGAGATAGAGAAGATAACATCGCAATTTATAAAGGTTTGGTTCTTCTTTAGGCACCTATGTCCTCTTCCTTAGCCTCTATTGCCAAGGAGTTCAATCCACTATATGAAAAAAGTTACAAGCAAGCTTCTCAAAGCTTTACAAAAACTTAACTCAACACACTCTTAAGGGTTATCCTCTCCTTTAAGCTTATAATCACACAATACAAAATTTTAAAGTGTTTTGCAAACTTTAAGGACCTCTCAAAGGTTGGGTGTTTGCTAATTTGAAGTACACAAAGGTATAGACAAGAAAATGATGAATGAATAACAAAAAGATAATTTTGGATACAATAATTGCAAGGATATAGACTTTGAAGCTCTAAGAACTCTTGATTATTTGAGAAAAAGAAAATATTACTTGTTAGCTCTTGCTCTCTTGATTCATCTTCTTTGCTCTACCTTTTTGGTGTGTTGGAGTGCCCAATTTATAGAGAAATTGAGGAACTAGCCATTGGGGAAGCTTGGAGTGAAGAAATGCCCGTTGGAAGCACCAAAAAGTAGTCGTTGGAGTCTTTTCGCCCAGAACTGATCAATCCCTTGCTTGAAGGGATCGATTGGTTCACGTTGGAGAAGGCACGACTTTATGCCTAAAAAGCTTTACCCAATCGATCCCTTGCTTGAAGGGATCGATTTGTTCTTTAGGTGATCGATCCCCTATGTGGGGGGATCGATCCCTTTTCTGGATTTTTAGACTTGGGGGGCATTCTGTTTGAGCAATCGATCGATCCCTTTTAAGAGGGGATCGATCCATTTTTTGGGTTTCAGACTTGGAGGCATTCTCTTTAAGCAACTAATAGATCCCTTTTAAGAGGGGATCGATCCCTTATGTGGGGGATCCCTTTTTTAGAAAATTGAGGGAGGCGATGATTCTGTATGAAAAAGTGATCGATCCTGTCTAGCTGGGTGGTAGTCTCTTATTCTGTACTCTACTTACTAATTTGATCATATCTTGAGTTATACAAATCCAAATTACAAACTGTTTGAAGATTTAGAAACTAGACTTAAAGGGCTTTCTATCCATTTAAATTTTATTACCTAATTAATTGTATACGAATTATAGTGAATTTTCAAATCTACCCCTTGTGCAGTTTTCTGGACAACTATAGTGTGTCTAGTAAAAATTCAAAATCTTTTCTTAGAAAATTTAGATTTTCATTTTGTTTGATTCATTAGAAAGTAGACTCAATGAGCTTTCCAACCATATAAAATTCAAATATTAAAACCTTGTGAATTTATACAGAAAAATAAAATAAATTCAATGTCCAAAAACTTTGTTTTTGTAAAGCAACTTTCCTAAGTTAATCTATTTCCTAAAACCAATGTTATCAAAATTGTATTAAGTCCAAAATGAATAAGTTCACTTTAAAAACAACAATTGGACTTTCATTTAAGCTCAAATAAAGGAAGATTTGGTTTGAGAAATATGACACAAAGAAAGGTTTGTTTAAACTTTGAAAATCATATTATTTATTTAGTACCAAAATATAAAACTTAAGAACATGTTTTAAATAAATCTTTTTCAAAATCTTGATCAAGTTTATTTAGCTTTAATGTTTTGTCATTTCAAAATAAGGATCAATTTAAGGCTAATAATCTCCCCCTTTTTGATATGACAAAACTTAAAGATAAATTTGCTTGATAAAAATACTTTCTTTGAAACATTTAAGATTTTAAAAGATATTTTGGAAAACTCCCCCTCAATTTGTGCATCCTAATCCAATGGCAAAACTCCCCTTCAATTTATGCATCATAATCCAACACAACTCAACAAACATATGTTAGAGCATATATAGCAATTAAGCACACATAAACATATGCATATCAAGCACAAGCAAATTTGTCTATATGATATTTCTCTCCCTTTTTGTCATAGCAAAAAGGCATAAGCATATTAATGAGCAAATAAACACAAAGAGGCATCATTAACAAATATATTTATGAAACATTTCTCTTCTTTTTTGTTTATGCTCTTTATACCAAATGTTTAAACTCCTATATCAATTGCAATAAGCATACAAGAAGAAATATCTCTAAACTCTCTCTCCTTTTTTGTCATTTCAAAAGAAAGAGAGATCAATTCAAGGCATAAGACAAAATGCCTGATACCAATAATATTAAGAGTATTTTGAATGCATGTAATCAAGTGTAATATGCACAATGAAGTTCACATACATGTATTCAAGCACAAAAGTATAAGTGTATCCAAATTTGGCATTTTAGCACAAGTCATCAAATTTACTACATGAAATTTATGAGCAAAGGATAATGAATGATATGCAATCTACTCATAAATTATGTTAGGATAAGATGTTCTTAGAACCTAAAACATCAATAACAATTAAGCATAAATTCAAGCACATGTATACAAGCTCATACCAATTGTTAAGGATACCAATTGTTAAAGATATGTCATCAAGAAGCATACCAATTGTTATCACAAGACAAATCAAGCAAAATTGTATTATAAAATTTCACCTTATTTTCAAAATAAGGATTAATCAATTTAAGGCACACACAATTTTGCATGAAAGGTACAAGCTATATCAAGGATAGGCACATAAACAAGTGTCTGTAAAAGTTAAAAAAAAGTTTAGCAATTTTTATATCAATTGTTAGCAATTTTATTCAACAACTTTCACAGAATAAACATACTTCAAGCATATGAAAGATTCATTCAATACATGCATAAATGATAGTAGTAATCTTTCATAAGCTATCCTATCCAAACAAGAACCAAAAGCTCATATGTATATAATAAATCATAAGTACTAATGAGCAATGAAGTTCAATTATCATCATGTCATAACAAAGATTATATAAGCATGGTTCTCTAATCATGATGAGAACATATGCTATAGCAAAGAAATAATGAAAGCATGATTATTCAATTATAATCCATATTATTTCATTGCATAGCAATGTAATTAATCTAAGCATATGCAAGTAATCAAACATATATTTATTTCAAACAAAATCACACAAGCATATGCAAGAACATTTCAAAACATGTATAGCAATATACCAAAAAAAATGCAAACCTTTAGACACAATATGGTACATGCTATCTCAATGGACTCAATCAATAAACATGTTCAAAGAAATCAATCTATTTAACTCATATCTATGTCCAAAGATTCAAACGAATATTCATGCAATTAAAACTATTAATCAAAGCAATCAAGAACTAGGCATGAATATTAATGAAGGTGAATTAATCAATCCAAGCCTTAAAAAAAATTAGAACAATATCTACCAAGTGGCTTGGTGATTAATTTGTGCAATATGTTCATATATTCAACCACAAAATCATATATTTACACATATTAAAGCAAGCATGTATATGTATTCAAACTCATACATCATATCATAAAGTTGATACATTTACCTCCATCCATGTCAATCTTTGTTGTTGTGCTCATTTGGCTTTGAATTCTCCAATCCACATCATTTGAGCTAAGTCTTTGATGTACTTAGGCTCGATAGATGAAGATGACATGCTTTGCTTGTTATACTTGAAATTCTAAAATTGTAGGCTCATCTATGCTCATTTCAAGTTCTCCTACCATAGACTTAGAAACATTTCTTGACAAAAAATTTTCATTAGAAGCATCAAGAAAATCAATTGATAAAAATTATACCAATTTTTATAAAACAATTTCATATTCTAAGCCATTATAGGCAAAGAAAAATTTATTCACTAAGCACAAGTTGCCAATTGCAAGGGAGATATATACTTAAGCTAGATGCCATATATTAAGTTAAGCATCAAATATCGTAATATTGGCACTAAAGCTAAAGTTCTCATGTAATGTGCAAAACATGAATCCTTTCTAGATCATTTAGAAATATTGAACACAAAGAAGACATATTCAACAAATCACCAAAGAGTATGTCAAAATAAATTTTAGGCCATATAAAAACCAAAAACTCGAGGAAGACATATTTATCATCAAAAACATATTCAAGGAAATTTTAGTACAAAAGCATAAATATGTCTACACAAATTATATGCCATAATCAACAATGACTTAAGTTAAAAATAAGCATCATAAGACAATCATTTGCTTAAGTCATATTGAAAGCATGTCAAGTAAAGCTCAATCATATTCATATAAGCACACACTTGACAAGAACAATAGATGAACCAATAACACATATCATTTACAAGCAATTAGTTCATCATATTCAAAATCACAAATCAAGAGATATATCAATTGAGCACAAAGATCCAAAATATTTCACAAAAATAAGCATATTTCACAAAATATTTTTCATAATCAAAAGATAAACAATTCAAGCATTTTAAACTACAAGCATTAAGGTCAAACTGAATTAATGATCATATGAGCACATATCTTGACCAAAAACATAGGGATGAACCAAGAATCAATATATTCCATTTAAGCACATAAAGTTCATCAATTCATCTATTACAATGGAAGAAATAGATCTTGAATTAATAAGGATAAAGAATTAAACCATATTTCAAGACTATTTCATAAGAAATCAAGAAATGAACAATCAAACATCAATATATATGATTTAAGCACAAGATGATTATCAATTTTTAAAATCACAAATCAAGAGTTAAAATAATTTAGAATATGACAATCAAGTTTTAAAAAATATTTCACATTATCCAAGCATTAAAAATAAATTGAGTAATTTTAATCAACATTGTCATATAGGCATATTCAACAATCACAAATCAATATGTATAAAAATCACAAAAGTATTTCCATTATGCCAAAATCATTTAAGCAAGTAGCAATTTAACACCACAATCAATTTCAACAAGTAACTCAAGCATACTTAAGAGCAAAATAAATGCATATTCAATTCATGCTCATATATATCAAATAAAATTGGTATATTCAAGATATATCAATAAAGCATATACCAATATCCATTAAGCACTCTATGTCTAACAAGAATAGGCAACCAAATTTTGCATAATCATTCAAGCATTCAAATTTCATCAAGAATAGGTAACCAAATTCAAATCTTCTTCAAATAAAAGTTTAAAGGTTACCCATCTCCATTATATGTCTAAAGTATTCAATCTTCAATATCACATTATAGCTTATTGCTCTAGCACACCTACAAGAGACAATCTCATTTGATTTTTTGTACCCAAATTGCTTTTGGTCATTGAGAGTTAGTTACTAAGTCTCTTGTTCCTTTATGAACCCATACTTGCCTAATTCTAAATGAAACTTTTCTTCTAATAGGACAAGTATGTATAGTATGACCATGAAAATTACAAAAATTACATTTAATCATTTTATTACTTAAACTCTTATTTAAAAGCTCTTATTTTTCATTCATCAAAACTTCAAATTTCTTTATCAATTATAAATTCTCTTTTTCTAGCATTTCATTTCTCTTTTACCAAGCTTCAAAATTCATTTTCAATTTATCATTTTCATTTTCAAATCATTCTTTGAATTCATTAAAAATTCATTTTCAACTTTTAATTTTGAAATCATTTTCTTATGTTTCAAATGCATATTTTCAAACTCAATTACTAAATCATTGTAAGCATCTTGTAACTCATCAAAAGTATAAGAGTTTGAATCACAAGAGTTAGAGGTTATCTTTGGTTCCTCAATAGCCATGATATATGTTGGATGTTGGTTGAAAATTTATCTTTTATGTAGATCATCCAACTTTTTCCATATCTCATTTGAGGTTGAGCATTTTGAGACCAAGTTGAAGTTGTAATCATCTAAAGCTCCATAAAGAATGCACTTGACCTTTGCATCATCTATTATTTGCTTCATGTAGTTTGCATCATTTGAAGGAATTCCAAGCCCTTTTTCAACCACATTCTAAGCTCTAAAATCTTAGACCATTATGAACATTTTCATCTTCTTTCTCTATTTATAAAATTCAAATTTATCAACCATGGGAGCTTTGAGGACTTCTTCACCATCTTGAAACCAAAATTAAGTCATAGGATCTTTACTCAAGGTGGTTAAACCTACAAAAAAGAGACCAAAGCTCTGATACCAATTGTTAGCTTAAAGATTTGGAATAAACCAAGAGGGGGTGAATTGGTTTTTAATGAAGTTTTCAAAAACAATATTCAATAAGCATAAATTTTGCTAAACAATTAAACACAATAATTGAAAGTAAATAAAAGATAGAGATAGAGAAGATAACATCATAATTTATAGAGGTTTGGTCCTTTCTTAGGCACCTAAATCTTCTCCCTTAGCCTTTCTTGCCAAGGAGTTCAATCCACTATATGAAAAAGGTTACAAGAAAGCTTCTCAAAGCTTTACAAGAACTTAACTCAACACACTCTTAAGGGTTATCCTTCCCTTTAAGCTTACAATCACACAATACAAAATTTTAAAGTGTTTTGCAAACTTTAAATACCTCTCAAAAGTTGGATGTTTGCTAATTTGAAGTACACAAAGGTATAGATAAGAAAATGATGAATGAATAACAAAAATATAGTTTTGGATATAATAATTGTAAGGATATAGACTTTGAAGCTCTAAGAACTCTTGATTATTTGAGAAAAAGAAAATATTGCTTATTAGCTCTTACTCTCTTGATTCATCTTCTTTGCTCTACCTTCTTGGTGTGTTAGAGTGCCCAATTTATAGAAAAATTGAGGAACTAGCCATTGGGGAAGCTTGAAGTGAAGAATGCCCGTTAGAAGCACCAAAAAGTAGCCGTTGGAGTCTTTTTGTCCAGACCGATCGATCCCTTGAGGGGATCGATTGATTCATGTTGGAGAAGGCACGAATTTATGCCTAAAAAGCTTTACCCAATTGATCCCTTGCTTGAAGGGATCGATCTGTTCTTTAGGTGATCGATCCCCTATGTGGAGGGATTGATCCTTTTTCTAGATTTTCAAACTTGATGGGCATTCTGTTTGAGCAACCGATCGATCCCTTTTAAGAGAGGATCAATCCCTTACCATAGGTGATCAATCCCTTATATGGGGGATCGATCCCGTTTCTGAAAAATTGAGGGAGGCGATAATTCTGTATGAAAAAGTGATTGATCGCTTCTAGAAGGGATCAATCCTGTCTAGCTGGGTGGTAGTATCCTGTTCTATACTCTACTGACTAATTTGATCATATCTTGAGTTATACAAATCCAAATTACAAACCGTTTGAATATTTAGAAACTAGACATAAAGGGCTTTCTATCCATATGAATTTTATCACCTAATTAACTGTGTACAAATTATAGTAAATTTTCAAATCTATCCCTTGTGCAGTTTTCTGGACAACTATAGTGTGTCTAGTAAAAATTCAAAATCTTTTCTTAGAAAATTTGGATTTTCATTTTGTTTGATCCATTAGAAAGAAGACTCAAAGAGCTTTCTAATCATGTAAAATTCAAATATTAAAACCTTGTGAATTTATATAGAAAAATAAAATAAATTCAATGTTGGAAAACTTTGTTTTTGTAAAGCAACTTTCCTAAGTTAATATATTTCCCAAAACCAATATTATCAAAATTGTATTAAGTCCAAAATGAATAAGTTCACTTTAAAAACAAAAATTGGACTTTCATTTAAGCTCAAATAAAGGAAGATGTGGTTTGAGAAATATGACACCAAGAAAGGTTTGTTTAAACTTTGAAAATCATATTATTTATTTAGTACCAAAATATAAAACTTAAGAACATGTACTAAATAAATCTTTTTCAAAATATTGATCAAGTTTATTTAGCTTTAATGTTTGTCATTTCAAAGTAAGGATCAATTTAAGGCTAATAATATCCCTAGAGTAAGAAACAATTGTTGTTATAACACGATAACATAAATTTTCTAATATGGATAGATTGCAAATAAAAAATTCTTTGAGCATATAAACGATACCCGTAAATCATAAAATTTAAACCCAATCATCCGAAGACATCATGCTTTGATATTCTAAAAAAATCCAATCAAAACAATATAGAAAAAATTAATTTTCCAGCCTCTACATTACAATGACAAATTGCAATCAAAATAGTTTTGATATCATGAACAACTAAACAAACTTCTAATTTGTATAATCTATATTGACAAGGCTTTGATACCACTTGAAGGGAATCATGTATCATTATTAGGGTTAAAAGCAGTAGAATTTTTTAAAAATTTTAATTTTCTAAGGCCAAGATCAATCAATAAGATTATATAAATGACATAATATACAAGCATGCAAGGTTTTGGCTAAAGGTGTTATCTTGAATTTTGAAAATCCTTTGGTTCAATTTGGTGATCTTCCAAATAGATTCCAAGCTAAAACTTGCCTAAGTATTCAGCCTCTAATGATAATCCATACAAACTCTTGTGAAAGAACCTTCTTGAAGGTTTGATAGAACTCAAAGCCATATTATAGCTAGTAAGTGTTTGCAAGGCCTCTTGTATTTTCTTAAGTGATCTTTAAATGCTTGGTTGATTACTCCTTCTTTTTTCTACTAGATGGGGTGGCTTGATTTTTTTTTATAGGGGAAATATTCAGCTACATTAGATTTAATGCTTGGAATATAAATTTTGACAATTAAACTTTGCTAGCGGAATGCACCAAACAAGTGAAACTCTTTCTCTTATTTTTATTTCCTCTTTTTTTGATCATATCAAAATCAAATTAAATCCAACTTAATTTGTCTTAATTTTAATCTTTCACAATTTTCCTATTATGTGCGATCCATTAAGTTTTTAGCATGTTGGTAATAAATACAAGCATTGCAAGCCTCAATATTCGGCTATGGATGAAACAAACTTTTTGTCTTTATCACCAATTCTCCAATTAGCCAGTCTTACATTTATAAATCATAATCAATGTTAGTTTCTTTGCCATGACCTCAAATTGCTAAAGAAAAATCAATATGGCTTGATAAGATATCCATGAATGGTCTTTATATATAATTAATATCCTTTCATCATATAGTATCTCAGTTTGAACATTAAATATGGTTTAGTATCTACTCAATCTTGTTCAACCATGTTAAGTCTTATCTGTAACATTAACTCATAAATAAGTTTTAGAACAATTCTAAAATCTTACTTTACTTTGGCTAAAGATTTCTCTAGTTCATTTAACCAAAACTAGTTGAGATACTCTTTTAATTACATAAATTATTTCACATAGTATCTTGCTTATTTTTTTTTCTTTTTTTTTTTCCCAAAATGCACCGTGTAAGTGCTTATCAAATACAAATTTTTTTCACTTTCTTATTCTTTTTTTTTTCTCTTTTTTCTCTACTATCTCTTTTTCTTTCATTTCTCTCTAAATACTTTTCTTACAGCCACCACACCAATCCAGATTTCGGAATGTTACAATTGTGTCACCTACTATGACTGTTCATTGATAGTTATTTTTTCCCAAAGAATCATTAAAAAATCTTCTCAACCTCTTATTTCTTCCTATCTAGCTAGATTTCTTACAAAAAATAACTATAAAAGCTTATATCTACCAAAACACTATGGCCTTCATCTTTTTTTTTACTGCTTTTTAATGCTAAAATATCTAACACCATTTCCTATTTCCTTTCTCTACCTATTTCGATGTGTTTGTCACCATGTCTTGACCATGTCTAAACTTTTTTATTTGTTACTATGTCTTAATATGTGTCCATGTTGGACATAGATACAACACAAGTACAAAGGTTTTCTAATATATCCATGCTTATTAGGTTTTTACCTAACTAATTTTTTTTTTCTATTTTTTGTTTGCAATTCTCAATTCACTGCTGGTACCACGTCCATTACAGAAGTAGTTGATTTCTTTATTTTTTTTTCCTTTAATGATCAAGTAATTGAACAAGCAATGCTATTTAATTAAGGCATTAGATTTGTTGTGGGATAGTTTATTGAATAAGATATTTTCATGATTTTTCTTATTATATACTACATTAGAAGTAGATCAGATTTGCCCATAATGGATAACCCAACCCAAAATAGAAATTTCCATGGACAGTTTATCTTGTTTGAATTCAAATAAGAAACTCCTTTGATAGTTGATATATTGTTTGAATTCAAGCACAAAATAATCACTTGCCTATTTTTTTTTTATGAATATGGCATTTGGCCATATTGAAAGAAAAAAAAATAGAGAGATAGTGGAATAAAAACCAAAGAAGAAAAGGAAATAGAATGAATAGGGAAAAAGAAAGGATATGTTCATATACTTTTCGCAATTGAAGTGTAGGATTTATGATATGAACAACAAACAATTTTTCATTTTGTTATTTAATTCTTGACTAGTAAATCAAGTCGACAATATTTCACAATCCCATAAGTATTTAAATTTTGCAAATGATATCTTAATTATAGTTATAACTTGATAACCATGGAAAAAATCACATTTTGCCCACTAAATGTTTTTTCTTTTGGAAGGAGGAATAGAATTTGTTAGAAATATTTACAAAAAATAATATGATTAAGAAAAAACTTAATCAAAGATAAATCATACTAAGCTATAGAATAGCTTAAATAAGGTTCCAAATATCAATAATATGATTTTAGAATTAAAAAATCTAAGAAGACTACTATGCACATAGGAGTTAACTGCTTTAGACTTTCAAGAAGAAAGTTCACTATTAAAGGCATGAAGTTGACTACTTTGAAAAACAGAAACAAAATAGTTTATGTATAAAATAACAATCAACTGGCAGTATAGGGCAATCGACTACTATATCTAGACATAGGCCTATCAATTCCTAACCTTAATGGAACCAATTGTTATTATTTAAAAAGTCTTCTAAATATTGGTTTAAGCATAATACCTGACTATTATTAAAGAGAAGTCAACTATTATTAAAGAAAAGTTGATTACCCTAATAATGGAACCATTCTGGCAATGAAAAAAGTTGACTACTATATGAAACAGTCAACTACTCATGTGACGATGCATTTTGTAAATTGAAAGGAGTTGATTACCCTACTTCAGATAACATTCTAGAAAATGAAAATACAAAAGGGCAATCAATTATCGTATAGAATGAGTTAACTGCTCTACATGAAAAGTCACATTTTCTAGAGAAAAGTAGTTTCTCTTGTTATGAAAAGTTTGATCAAATTAATGAACCAATTCTTCTTTAATTATTCAAAAGGATATCTTTCTTATCACATGAAGTGATCTTTGATTAAAACAATACAATCAAAGAGTCATAATCTTAAGATTCAATCTCTATAAATAAAAGTTGTTGTAGGTTCCTTTGACGCATTCAAAAGTTCATTTTTTTCCTTTTCTCCCATTCTTTCACAAATAAAGGCTTATTTCTTTAGCATTTTTTGTTGCAAAAAACTTTGTTAAAGATAAAATATTTTTTCTCTCATCAAGTGAATTTTAGTGGTTCAGTTTTGCTAATTCAAGGTAAATCAAACATAGGTTTCATTATATCTTGGAGGCATTTTGATTCAACCTCTTTTACATATGTCATTTGTAATGGCGAAATAAGCTTTAAAGACAGTGGTATTAGTAGAACACCTTGAAGCTATTTTCATTCTTCATTGAAAGTTCCATTTTATTTTACTCAATGTGCAAAAGGAAATGCTAAAAAAGATTACAAATTCAACAACAAAGTACACATTGTTTTTTGTAATTTTAAGCCTTGTAATTTTCTAAAAGAACTCACTTTGCATATATTAAATATCAAATGAGACATTCATATGTCCAACTCAGAGATAATTGAGACAATATATTTTAAACTTTTAGTACAATATTATTAAAAAGTTTCTTTTTTTAAAAAAAAAACTTATCAGATTCAAAATGGCTTTTACATTATTTTTTCATCTTTTTATTATTAATTTTTTGTGTGAAATTTAATTTTTAATCCAATAGCAACAATTGTTATTCACGATAGAAGTCAAGGACCTACTAGAAGAAAATCACAAATCAATCACTATCTTACAAGCAAATCAAGTGTACTCCTCTCCAAAGAAATTTGCTCTTCTTTTTCTATTGTTTAAGTTAGTTGCTAAATAATTTTGATGATCGATTAAGTAACTATTGCCTATTTATATAGGACATAAAAAAAGTTAAGGAATAATATGCATGGATCTTTCGGAATCTAAATATTTTGATCAAAGGTCATGTCATGTCATAAATAATATTTTAGTTAAAAAAATTCTTTTTAAGCTTATTTTCTTGAATTAATTAAAAAAACTCATTTACCCCAATAAATATATTTCCAACTCAATATTCCAACAGAATATATATTCATTTATGCACATATTCTCAATAAGGTAAATTCATGTAAGCTCATCAAGGCAAAATTTGTCCAACAAAATAATGTCTCCCCTTTTTGTCATAGCAAATGGAAATCAAGGCACATAAAATGTCAAAAGCATGTAATTTTAAGCATAAAATCCAGAATGTCCAAGTAATAAGCACAATTGTAGCAATGTATTCAGTTCAAGAATTTTAGCACAATAAGAACAAAGGCACAATGAGATATTTATTAGTAAAGAAATAAAGGATTTAAAGAGCATATTTTCGGGCTATGTCCTCTTATATACCAAAAAAAGAGAGCATAAGGCACCTAAACAACCACTATTGCAAAGGGGTCAATTGACCTCAATAGTAGATTAGGGGCCAAACTAACATATTTTAATAAGTTGAGTGCCAAAAATGTCATTATGGCTTTGAACTAAGAAATTGTAGGAATGCATTACATTAGACTCCTTTTATTTCACTAATTTTTCTTGATGAAAATGGTAGCTGATAACAAAATTTAACCAAATGATATTCGGGGCAGGAAAAAATTCAATTCATTCTTCAATGCAAAAATGTTGTTATGAAAAACCCACCTTTTGGGCAAGGTAAGAAAAACCTTAGTTACAAATGCAAAAAAGCATATAAAGAGCGCAAGGACTATGTGGTAAAGTTAACTATTTTTTTTGTTAATAATTTTTTAAATGTGTATGAATAAAGTCTTCTTTCTTCCTTTCGATAAAAAAAGTTTATTTTCTTCTTTCCTCTATTTGCTTATTGATTCAAACGAAAAAAACTTTTTGAAATTCTTGAAAACCAAGTTTCTTTGTCATGTCAACATTAACTTTCAATGCATTCAGAAACCACTTATGATAATTTAAGTACTAATATTATAAAATAGTGGTACAATTGCCATGCATTATTAGGCTTTCATTGTATTGGATTAACTTTACAGATCACAGCACGTGTTTCAGCTAGCATGCGTCTCTTTCTGCCACAGTACTTTCACTCACCTTCATTTTTTTCCCAATAGCCAGAGAGAATGTTATGACATGACATTGCTTTTATAAATCTCCTCTATTACTTTGACAATCGTTCAATCAATAATATTATATATCCAAAACATCAGTTTCATTTGTAATCAAGGTTTATATGTATCTTAAAGAACAAATATTTGGGTTCCTTGTATATAAATTGTACTTATATATAAATATATATATATGTTTGTTTTTCATCACAATATGAATTAGGGAAAGCCTTCATCAGATAATAAAGAAAATTAGAAACTTCGTACGAGGCTTATATATCTTCAATTTGTCTTCACCATTATAGTGGAAAAGTTTTATAACAGATACCGTGTTGTGTTAAAAGAGCAAAAAATCTCTCCAATTCATATTCTTAGTCACTTCAACTTCGAAATCATTCAAATCTAATTCCCATTTTCAGGTCCCCTTATTTCAACATATCATCACAGTCTAAAACAGACCTACTTCAGAACCCTTCATTGGGGAAGGAAGCAAAACAAAGTCTTATTCTGTCAACATTAATCTTTCTGTAATGTTGTCTTAAATATTGTTGTTTTGTTTCTTCATTGACAAATCCAAACATAGTCCAAATGAATTTTAGGGCAACCATTTCAAATCCCTACAACTTCCCAATGCACCCATTCCATGAAATGTAACAGCACAACAACAAAGACAGTTTTCTGAATAAAAACAATAAAAACGTTTCCCAATTTCCATCAAAACTACAGAACCTAAGCATATCCCCACCTTTTTCTGATTTTACATACATAGGAAATTAGTTGAAAAAAAGTAGGGTAAATAAATATCCGTTGGGTTTTAGTTCTTCAAGAAAGGAATTCAAAAAACTGGTAAGGAGTGAGGTTGGCAGTCACGGCTGCAATTGATATCTCATTTTCTTTCTCCTTAGAGTTATGGGTACCGACGCCGCTACGAACAGGGAAGAGTTGTAGAGTTTGAGAATCCCCAGGAGCATCGTCCTGGTTTCTGGCAGTGTTCAAGTGGTCAAGGACATTGCCATTTTGTCTGCTGCAGGGAGCTAGAAAGATGTTGAGATTATGAGTCTTAATGAGCTGCTGCTGCTTTGAGTCCATTGTTCTTATTGCTGTTGGTATTGACGCTGTGGTGATGGTGGAGGCAGTGCTAGTCGCTGCTGCTGTTGCTGTTGCTGTGGCTGTAGTAGAGTTAAAAGGGAGGCAAGAGTAAGACAGCTGCATCTTCTGCCACGTGCCATTCCTTTCTACAAAGTTCCTTCTCTGCTGTAATTCTCCTTCCTCGAATTGGATCCATCCATCTGCTCCACTTTCTGCCACTGTTGCTTTGGCTGCCGCGTGTATTGGAACAGGTTCCTGAAAATTAAAAACCATGAAATACTAAATACATATAAACAAATAAATAAAAGATGATGTGCACTCCTCTTTTTTGTCATGAATCTAAGTTATTGCATTGCATTCAAATCAAAAGACAGATGGTCCACGTCTGGGTGGGACTGGATTGGCAATTCCTACTACTGTGGTCAGCCAAGTCTTTTCACTGTTAGGATGCCCTAGAATATTTTTGAGAGTTTCTATTTGCATTTCCAATTTTTTTCTTCACATGATTTTTTTTTCAAATTTATTTTAAATAAAATTATTTAATTATCTATTCTCAAACTAATCTTTCTTATTTTTAAGTTTCCAAATTTGTAAATTCAGAAATATTTAAAAGTTTTCAATATTGTAGATTCGGAAAGTTTTTAAAAAATGTTTAAATTCATATATCCAAGAAATTTTAAAAATTTCTATCTCAAATTATTGAAATAAAAAAGAAATATAAAGATGCATATTCTGTAATCGGGGTACTTTTTCTATTAAAATTATAATTTTTGTTTATCAATTTGTAAATGAGCATATATTATTTGAACAAATCATATTTTTTTTATAATATTGTGAATGTTTTTTACAATGTAAGAAAGTTTTTTACAATGTAAGATTTTTTCTTCAATTGAATTTTTGAGTTTTGTTGGAAATTGGAATCTTAAAAAATTAAATAAATATTCTTTGTTAGATTAGGATGATATTGATTGGATGAATTTTTTTGAAACCCTAAATATATATTTTTATAAATTTATTAAATATTTATATCTGATAAATTATATAATTTATCGAATTTGAAAATTTAATAAATTATATAACTTATATATATATATATATATGAGAAATATATTACTTACTGCATAACACACTGGAATACTTGTAAAATTGGAATGAATTGGACATACACATTTCAAAACTTTTCAAATTAAAATAAGAAATAATAATTATATAATTTCGCTTAAAAATAGTTTAAAGAAAAAGAATATAGAGATAAAAACGGAGGCACCCAATATTTTTAAAGGTGAGGGTGCTCAAATCAATACCTAGCCTAAATGCCATGAATGAATATCAAGCACAGGATCCAAAAAAACATCAGCAAGTTTCATAGCAGCAGCCCCTACAGAAAGGAGGGAATGCGGCTTTTAAACCATTTTCGTTTCCCAACAAACAATAGTTTTGTTGTTTCCTTGGATCTTTTCCTTATTATAAAATAAAATAATAAAACCTTGAATCTAAACCTAAAAAAATGAATAGTGAATAAGCAGATCATCTTTGCTTAATTAGTTGCATGTTATAATCTTTTTATGGCTAAAGCGTAAAGAGAATTAAGTTGACAAATAATTTTAAGATTGAGGGGTTGTTTGTAATGTTTTCATTTTCTGTTCTTTGTTTTTATTTTTAATTTTTTTAAAAATTTAAAACAAAAACGTGTTTGATAATTTGTTTATATTTTCTGTTTTTTAAAACTAAAAATAAAATTTTGAAAAGTTTTAAAAATTGTTGAAAACTAAAAATGATGTTTTCTAAATTTTGAAAACAATTTTGGTGGTGTTGGCCAGAATCAAACCTCTTCCTTTTAAAAGGTCAAAGCTTTAATCACTTTTTCTTATATATTTTTGTTTTCATATTTTTACAATAAAAAATTCTACCCAAACATATTTTTAAATTCCATAAATTAAAAATAAAACGAAAATAAAATATAAAATTTTCAAAAATATAAAACATAAAATACATAACAATATCAAATGACCCTGAATAAATGAAAAAATTGATTAATGAGTTTAAAAATAACGATGTTAATAAAATTAATTATTGTAATTATAAAATTAAAATATATAATTTCATTTGCATGTGATGCAAATGCCACCGTAATTGTAAAATAAAATATAATAGAAAAAATTGACTATTAAAAATATTATAGTAAGATATGTATATAATAATTTAATATTTGTAAAATTAATAAATAATTTAAAATTATAAAAAATTAGTGGACAAATAGGGTTGACACGTCTTAATTGAGCCAACTGCGTCACACCGATTAAATCCAACACCCCGTCAAATGCGATTGAATAAAAAAATGCTGAAATCGCACCAAGACGGGTGCTATCGGATCCAAATCCAGCCTTAATGAGCTGTGTATATGACCATGATGAAAAACAAAGAAAGGATAGTGAAAAAAAAAAATAATAATAATAATAAAACAGATAGATATAGACCTCTGCTAGTGTACTGCAGTTTGTAGGTGGTGCCCAGTTCTTGGTATGTTCAACTTCATAACCTGTCCTCTCTGCTCCTGTAGACAAAAGGAAAAACAAAAAAAGAATTCAACTTTACATCTCTCTAAACAAACAAATGGAATGGTGAAAACTAAAAAATCAATCTCATATCACATCTCTAACAACAAATGGAATGAAAAAAGCAACTCGTATCTGATATCTCTAAAAAAGAAAAAGCAAAAGTCCATACATATCAAACAATATTTAATTATCTTTCCACACCAATATATTTATAAATATATCTGCAATGTGCAATGCAAAGATTAAGATTATTGCATTTGTTTTTCTCTATCTTACTATATATACATAAACCTGAATCTTTTCTTCCAAAGATATCGGCGTCTCGACTGTGCTCATCATGAGCTGATTCCATTTGTCGGCGACGTTTTTGCCGTTCCCTTGCCTTGTGGTTTTGAAACCAATAGAACACATTCTTTCCTTCTATCTTACCATATCTACGCAGCTGTGCTGTTATATGCTGAATTTGATCTGCTGATGGGGTTCGAGTGCCTCGTCTATAAAGTTCTTCGAGGGTTCTTAACTGCTCCGGCGTTGGGTTCCACCTTGAGCTGACCACAACAGCTGGTTGTGTATTGAACTCCCTCTTGTTTTGATCTCCCATACCTGTTTTTAAAATGGAAAATGATATGAAACCTATGCATAGAGCCATGACGAAGAAGAAATTCAGGAAACAATACAAACTTTCAAGGAAGGAGAGGATAAAGGGAAATTAGAAGAAGAAGAAGAAGAAGATGAAGACGTACTTAGGTGATGATTTAGCGCAAAAAAGTCGTTGCCATTGACATGGCTTAGACAGCCAAGGTTTTTTGTAGAAGGTATTGGCCTTGGTACCAGAGGCCTGAGGTTCCTGCCATTGAAGGAATGAGTCATGTTGAACTCGGCACCATCATTGTAATCCATCGTCCACATTTTGGTGAGCTGTACTAAATTAGGAGAAATCACTTGCTCTTAAAAAGAAATAATAATACCTATTAATATATGGTTTTCTTAAATTCTAGCTCTTTAGCTTGAAGGGGTTGGTGCAATGGCACAGAAAGCTAAACTATTTAAAAGGGTTTGTTTGTTTTAGGGTGAGAGAAAGAGCTAGGTACTTGTACAATGAAACAAAAATAAAAAGATAGGCAAAGGAAAAGGGCTTGAATGCAATCTCACACAGTCTGTTTCCTTGCTTTTAATATATGGTAATATGTGATTATGTGATTGAGCTGAGAAAATGGTGCTGAAGTTGTGAAAAGGGAAATGAAGCATGCAAAGGATCGTGATGGGAGGTTCAAAAGGAAAAAAGAAGAAGAAATCCCTACTTTTAAAGCATAGACGTATACAACTAATTGTTTATATGAGTATATAGTAAAAATGAAAAGGGCGGGGTGACTGAGGACTTTAGGAGAAAGGGTCTGATGAGACAAGGCAAATAGAGGAAAAAGAGAAGAAATGGGTGTTGGTTTAAGAACGAATAAAAGTGGGGTAGACATGAGGTTGACTAATGACTAGGGGTTTGCCCGTGATCGGAGAGAGAGAGGACAAAAGCAAAAAAGTAAAGAGAGAGAAGAGGAAGGGGAAGTGTGGAATTCTGGGAGGGGATATCGAGAGAAGCAAATGAAAAGCGACGTGACGATGATGAGGGTTATCATAAGCCTCGTCAACCTTACATTTATTGTTCTTCTTTTCTCTTCTCTTGTCTTGTCTCGTGCCTTTCACACTTATTCTCAATCCGAACTGCCCCTCTCTTCTTTCTGCTCCCTTACTCTTTTCTTTGTCCATTTTTCCTCTCTTTCAATGCATCTGCTCTGCAACCTCTCTCTCTCTCTCTCTCTCATGCGTTCATATATACATCCATGCATGACTATATATATGTATATACATATAACATATAACATATATCATTATAACTATATATATATGTGCATACAGACATATATACAAACAACAGATGATATTCATAAATTAGCAAATAGTTCCTGTTTCGTACCAAAAAAAAACAGATGATACAAAATTTTGTTTGAAATGTCGTTTGAATACGTGTTTGTTTTGAAGGCTATAGATATCCAAGGGAGTGTGATGTATCATAGTTGTCCTTAATATGGATGTGTTGTTTGTTACACGCTTGCATGGATTGATCAAGTAGTATCAGAATTTTCCCTTTCACTTTTTTGCCAATTCCATCATTCATTATTTCATCTTGGGCGTCCATTTTCTATTTCCTTCAAGGTATATGGTCACTATGATGAAATGATTTCAATTCTCCAATAATTGGCGCACCCTCCTCAGTCCTGTCCTCTTTTATAATTTATCAAAAGGTTTCATTATTGCTTAATTATTACTAGTTTCTGTAAGATAGTAACTTTAGCAAATTCTTTTTGTAGTTAGTCTAAGCTTTTGCATATGATTGAACATCTAAAAATTAGATGTAAAATTATATCCTTATTTTTTGGTGACATAAAAGCATATACAGCAAGGACTATTAAATCATTTGTGTTTTCAAAATTTATTTCTGTTTTGGGTTGACATAGGTTATGCTTAATTTTATTTCTTTGATGTTGTATAGGATAATAATTCATGGTAAAACACACTACAAATATGAACAATTTTCTTTCAATTTATCAGTTCACAAATCCTGATATCTTTAGGTAAGATTAAGTAAGGTCAAGTTTATAAGATTTCTCATCATAACTAATTAATTATAATCTAAAATTAAAAAAAAATATTTGAACTAATAGATTGATCAACCTATATAAATATATTAAGAATACAAAATTTTAAGTAATTTAAATATTCTCAAAATTTGCGTATAGATACTTTTTAATTAAGGGAGCTTCTATTTACACTCCACAATTACTCTCTACATCCATTTTTTATTTACACTCCAAATTTAAATCTTTTTCCCCTTTGTCGATTCTTCCCATCTTTCTTCAAACCCTAAACAAAATCATCCTTTAAACTTCAATCCAAACCCTAAAATTACAAGCTACTAACTAAATCAAGTTACTAAAATTGAATTTAAAGGTAAGTTATGTTTAGTTTTTGTTAATTTTTGAGTAAATTGAAATTGTTTTATTAGGTTATTTTTATGTGAAATCTTGAATGACATGTAAATCCATAAATTTAATAGACCCTGAATATTTGTATCCACACCACATCAAAATGGAGATTTAATGGCTATTTTTAGCGGCGTTTTTAAATAAACGTCACAAAGTTTTGTGTTTTATAAGGTTAGCGGCCTTTTTTTATAAAACACCACTAAGTTCTCACATAGCGGCATTTAGATTTAAAAACCCTACTAAAAATATATTTTTGTGATGTTTGTTGACTTAAACACCGCTATATACTTTGACTTTTAATTGAAAAAAATTATTCAAGGCTTTTTTGATCAGAAATGCCTTAAATAACTCCATTCAAAATTTTGTAAGGGATTATTCAAGGTATTTTTTTGCCAAAAAATGCCTTGAATAATCTCTAAAAAAAATTGGAGAGGATTATTGAAGGCATTTTTGGCTAAAAACGCCTTACATAACCCCATTTAAATTTTTGTAAGGGATTATTCAAGTTGTTTTCTGGCCAAAAACGCCCTGAATAATCCCTAAAAAAATGGAAGGGAATTATTCAAGGTGGTTTTGGCCAGAAATACCTTGAATAACCCCATTCAATTTTTTGTAAAGGATTATTCAAGGTGTTTTCTAGCCAAAAATACCTTGAATAATCCCCAAAAAATGGAAAGGGATTATTCAAGGTATTTTTTACTAGAAAAGCCTTGAATAAACCCATTCAATTTTTTGTAAAGACCAAAAAATGCCTTGAATAATCCCAAAAAAATGGGAGGGTGATTATTGAAGGCTTTTTTTTTTTTTGCAGAAAACGCTTTGAATAATCTTTAAAAAAATAGAAGGAGATTATTCAAGGTGTTCTGGTTAGAAACACCTTAAACCATTCAATTTTTTTGTAAGAGATTATTCATGACATTTTCTGACCAAAAACGCCTTGAATAATCTCCAAAACATTTAGAGGGATTGTTGAAGGTATTTTTGGCTAGAAACACCTTGAGTAATCCTTTAAAGATGGAAGACAATTATTGAAGGTATTTTTAGCTAGAAATACCTTGAATAAATTTAATTTTTTGTAAGGGCTAAAAAATGTCTTGAATAATTTCAAAAAAATGGGAGGGGATTATTGAAGGCATTTTTTTTTGTTGCAAAAAATGCTTTGAATAATCCCTAAAAAATTGAAGTGGATTATTTAAAGCGTTTTTGCTAGAAACACCTTGAACATTCAATTTTTTGTAAGAGATTATTCAAGGTGTTTTTCTAGCCAAAAACGCTTTGAATAATCTAAAAAAAAAAGAATTATTCAAGGTGTTTTTGGCTAGAAATGCTTTGAATAATCTAAAAAAAAATTAAATGGGATTATTGAAGTCCTTTTTAACAAAAAATGCCTTCAATAATCACATTTTCCTATTGTTAAATTTCTCTTAAATTTCAAACCTACGAGACCCTTTTTTGCTTTTCTTTACTCTATTCATTTTTTCCATTTCTGCTTACTTTGGGTCATTTTCTACTTGAGTTTCAATTATTTTGTGGTCAATTTTCATCTTCTTTCTTTTTGTTTTTGTAAATTTCAAGGTAGCTTTCTTGTATTTTAGGTCAAATCTTTAAACTTCTTATCTGATTTATTGGGTTAAATCTCTAAACTTCTTGCCTGATTTGTTGTATCTCTGCAGCCATTCATGCTCCATTGGTAAGCTCCATTTCAACATTGATAATTTTTAGTGTTTGGCCATTCTTTTTTTTTTTTACCAATTTATTTCGTTATTGCAATTCTAAGTTTGGTTTTGTTTGGTTGGTGAGAAAAATTCAAGATAGAATAGAAAGTCAAAGAAATAAGGTTTTTTTTCTAAAAAACTTAAAATTGAACATTGAATTTAGTTACAAACATGAATGAAATTTTAGGTTTAGTTTTTTTTAACAAAATATTTTTTAAATTACTAAAAAATTATTACTTGTTAACATGAATTTGTTGATTTATTTAAGATATCCTTAGGAAACGATTTTGAAATAGTCTTTTATTAATTTTTTTCATCTCATCTTGGCATTTGTTTTGTTTGGTTTTTCAGATCATGGTGTTTGATGAAACAACTTAATCTTACATGAAAGGATTCATTGTGCATGAAAACCATCAACAACAGAAGATGGTAGAGACTAAGGTGGGAAAAATCTTTCATCAAATGGTAGTGTTTCAAATCTATGTAGTCATCAATTTCATATATTTTAAATTTTTGGTTAATGTACTAAAATAATTTGAATGTTATTACATGTATTAAACTTTTTGTTCCATCCCTATTGGAACAAATTATGTATTTATAATATTCGGTTTATGAATTTAAGTTCTTTTTTATTTCTTTTACTATTTTTATTTAATGATAATAATCAATATTAAAAGAAAATTTTTAAAAAATAAATTTCTTAATTTAGCGGTGTAAATGTCAAATGTAGCAACGCTTTCTACTATAAACGTCACTAAATTTAATGAGTTTTCTACTATAAGTGTCGTTAAATTTAGTGATGTTTTATAATAAAAGTCACTATTTTCCCCGATGCAGGTATAAGCAGCACTTTTAGCGGTATTTTTGGTAAATGTCACTAATCTTTTAGTGGCACTTATAAATGCCACTAAATCTATAAAAAAAATGACACTAAAAGCTTAATCTCATGTAGTGCCATAAGCTTTTTTTAAGGAATATCTATAAGATTTTTAAAGCTTATGGATTGAATATTTATGAGCTTTAAAAAGCTTATGGTCCGTAGGCTTAAGAGTTTATTACAGTTTTGATACCTGAATTATAAGAAAATGTATAAATTATTATATGAACAAAGAAAATGTACAAATCTCCTATTGAACTTTTAAAGTGTGTAAACTTTTAGTCCATTAGTTAACATCGTTAACTCAATTTGCTCATATGGCATTTAGCTAATAAAATTATGTCACATATTTTTTATGTATTAATTAAAAAAATCATTTAACTCCACATGAAAAGTCCATGTGGATCCCACCTGACATCCAATTGATATGCTTTGCAAGAATTTTTCTATAATAATTTTTTACAATATTTTTTCTTTTTTACTTTATTATTTTTTTTAATGAAACAATGTATTAAAAAATAGACTTTCCAAAAAATCACAATTAACATCTAAAAAAACAAAAAAACCTCAAGAAATCACTAGTAAAATACCCAATTTCTAACAAAATAAACCTTTGATAGAAATCTCCAATATCAATGAAAATTGTTCGAGAAAAATTACCCACTCAAAATGTAAGATTATTGAAATTTCTTAGATAAGAGAAAGCGAAGTCATTCCACACATTGTTGTCAAGTGCAAATAGCATTTCTATTTTTCTTAACCAAGTACTTCCATCAATTATGACATTTGGCTAATACCATAATTTAGTTCTTTTAGATTGTTGGTCTAGCTAGATGTTGATCCAAGAAACTGTGCAAGTGAGTGTGTATTCATTTAATGATTAAAATTAAATCTAACAAGTTTTTTGGTGATTCAATCAATTAAACAAACAATTTTGCTAGATGAAGATGATACCTTTTATGCATCTTATTGGATGTGGTTTGTAAATTTTTACTTCTCACTTTTCTTAAATCTTACAATAAAGGGAGTGAGAAGTTGTACAAGAATCTAATTAACTTGATAATGTTGGGATAGGTGTTTGAGATGCCAGCAGTGGGTGACTCATGAATACTCCTTGTTGAAAAATTATTTAGGGTAAGTGTAAGAAACTATGGCTAATATAAATTAGTTTCTTCCTACATTGCTTTGATTATCTAAAGGGAAATTTGGTTCACGAAATTTTGGATTCTGGAGAAAAGTATGATCTCTAGAAAAGTGTGATACTTAAGATTTTCTTTCATTTTTAAGGCATCTCGTGATTCACTCATTTGTTGGGGGAATCCACGTCTATTAATTCTTGTATAATTACCATAATCTCCTTAACATATATGATGGCAACTTTTCATTAACTTTTATTAATAATAAATACCTAAACGACAAATAATGCCTTTAGCAATAAAATGAGATAAATATTTTATTTGATTATTGTTTTTATTTATAAAATATCATCAATTAAGGCATTTGAAACTTTTTTTAGTAGCAAAAATTGATAGAACAAATTGTTAGAAAAAAAGATCAATTAGTGCATTTACCACTTTTTTTATGTTAAGGAAAAACTTAAAAATGGTCCTTTAATTTATTTTATAAAATGATCATTTAAGGTATTTATGTACAAAAAATGCCTTAAATAATATAAAATGATTATTTAAAGCATTTTCTTTATAGAAACATATTAAATAATCCTTTTTTTTATATTATAGATCATTTAATAATTATCCTTTAATTTATAAAAAGATTATTTAAGGCATTTATAGAAAAAGCTTTAAATAATAGAAAAAGATTATTAAAGGCATTGTTTTTTGTATAGAAATGCCTTAACTAATCATTTTATTTTTTTATGTTATGAATCATTTAGTAAATATCCTTTAATTTATAAAAGGATTATTTAAGGCATTTTTATACAAAAAAACAACTTAAATAATCCTTTTATTTATTTATATTATGGATCATTTAATAATTATCCTTTAATTTATAAAAAGATTATTTAAGACATTTTTGTCTTTTTATAAAAGGATCATTTAAGGCGTTTTAGTAAACAAACACCTTAAATGATCATTTTAAAAAGTTCATTTCCATTCTTGAACCTTGAAAAACCAAACCACTAATACAATTGAACGATAAAAAGCTACAATGCGTGTATTTCCCTAAACCCATCAATCCATTTACTTTGCCTTTTGGTTTCTTCATTTCTTTTGTCGTTGTCGACCATCAACCACTCAACGCCGTCGCATATCTTTTTTATTGGTATATGCGTATTTTTTCTTTTTTTGCACTTTTTATTTTCTTTTATATGTCATTTTATCTTTCCTTACTATACATATTTATATTTTTGTGTTTTTATGCATATTCCACTATCACCTGCATTACACAACCTCCTTTCATTACATGCATGGTATTTTTTTTGTTGTTTGGTTTTAGTATTATGGTTTGCTAAATGATTTTTGAACTCATTTGGTTTGCATGAAACTCTTATGATATAATGAAACATAGTATGGCTTATACCCGTATAATATTATTAGTTTTAGAATGTTTTATGTATATTGGTATATGAATTATAGTGGATATTTATTGTTTTTATTGTATGATATATAGAGAGACAGTTTGGTGTATTTTGTATAATTATAATCAAAATCGTAAGTATTATGAAATTTGAAAAATATATGTCTCTTGCTACTGAACATAAAAAAGATACATTCGTAGTGAAAACCAAAAAGCAAAGGGATGTGGTAAACAAATTAAAGCGACCAAACAAAAATTCACATTGAGTTCAATTAAAGTGGGATGCTTGTGCTGTATAGAGCTTCCAAGTTAGCTAGTTATATTGGAGTGGTCATATCGTATAGTATTTCTATTATGTACCATAATTAGTGGATGGTTTTGGATGATAAAAAAGATAGTATATATGAGTCGGTTATGGTATGTTTATTGAACAATATTCAAATATTTATACATTTGGGCATTGAATTGAATTAATGTGTTCATACTAATTGTTTTAAATTTATTAGGAATGGTTTGGCATCCTAAATAAGTATAATAGCTTGTATTGCAATCGACTAGGAAAGCATTTAAAGACTTTAAAAGCAAATTAACAACCTAATATATTTTACCATTCGTAGATAATTTTGATTTGTTTGCTGATCCTCCATAGTCACATGCAGATGTTATCAATTATGAAGAGTGGAATCAATTTATTCAATATGGTATATCAAATGAATTCTTGATACGCATACCTAATTTATTAATTGTTTATAATATTTTATGTAATATATTCGATATCTTAATATGTGATTTACCTTATTTATTTTTTTTTTAGAAAATCAAAGAATAACAAAAGAACATTAAGGCCAAACAAGTATATCACCATCGAACATGAAGAAAAGGTTATGCAAATGTTAAGCATGATCTTGTAAATATTCACACACTTATTTTATACTCATATATGAACATTGACAAACATGTGAACATAGATTTTTATTCTTATATTGCCTTAATTTTTTAAGAATTATCTAATTCTAGAAGCGAAGTTTTTAGATGGGATGTATGAAAAAAAAGATATATGTGAAAAGATGGATCGTTTGCATATAAAGCAACTGAAGATATAGCTTTAAAAGATTGTAAGTATAACCCATCAATTTATCACTTATGATATGTTTGTGCTTGTATGCATAACTATATATTGTATAACTTTTTTGTTACACAATAACTTTTTATGTTTCAAGATGAATTTGCTACTAAATTTGAATTTAGTGAACTACCAATCGATTATGGCAAAGATCACTTGTTTTTAGCATAAGGATTAAAAAAAAGACATGGTCAAGTTCTAAGGGTTGGTTGATTTATGTTGCCATCAAAGTTCTTCAATAATCAACCCAAACCCTCTCTAATAAAAAATACAGAATATGAAGTAATCATTTAGCAACAATATTAAAGACTTGATAAGCAACAACAATGCCTAAATGATCAACAGTAACAATTGGTAGCTTTGGAAGCAATGTTGACAGTAATGCAGCCTAACATGCTTGGATGGCAGTCTAGTACTGACATCCAATAGGAAAATGCTTTTGCAAATCAAGTCTGGTAGCAAACCTAAACTCTAGTAATAATCATTATTTTCATTTTTTTTATTAATTCAATATTTATTTGTATTTTATATTATTTGATTTGGTTTTAATATTTATATTCATTGTATCACAAATAAAGATGTTAGGACTCAGACGATGATCCCTATAGAGGCTACTATTAATGCTTTATTTAGTTATGCACTTGATCAATTATCTAGAGGAAACATCATTATTGTTGAGTCTAAGCATAGGTTATTTGATCATCCATCCCTTTCTTACATTAAAAGCCTTGAAATTGAGGCATTTTGTACTCTGGATGAGATATCAGCTTTTGATATTGATGCCTATATGAGATTAGCTTATCAATTAATTTAAATATTCAAAGTGAATATCAATTATATCATATCAGGATATATTACTAATTGGTACTGTTGATTGTTATCGTGCAGCCTTTTATACAAAGAGATTAAGGTGAGATAAATGACCCATAGATTCAGATTCATTGACCCAAATGTGATTGATCAAGAGAGTGGCACAATCATTATTTGTGGTCATCATGTGGGCTAATGCATGTAAAAATGGGCTGACTATTTTTTGTTGCCTTATAATACTGGATAAGTTTTATTCGTACTACTAAAATTGTATCATTTATGACATCTAATGTCATGCCTAGTATTTGTATATCATGCCTATTATTTTATAGGCATCATTGGCTACTTATTGTAATTGATACCAATTCCTGGATGACATATTTATTAAACTACAATAATGATACCTAAACCCGATATTAATAATTTAATAAAGAGGTTTTACATATTATTAATAAGTGATAATTAGATTATATTGTGTTTCTTCATAATTATTATTATTTTTTTACTATTGTTTTTTTGTTCAATGTAGTGGAATAGTTGCAGTTGATAAGAATAGAAAGATAAATTGTGTGTCATTGCTGGTAAGTGTAAAATATATTTCTTTATGATGAGTTTATTTAGATAAATATTTACCAACCAACTCAATTTTATTTTTCGGGTACCTTATCAACCAAATGTTATCGAATGTGGTTATTATGTCCTTCATTTTATGAGAGAGATATTTTTATATGATTTTATGAGCACACCAATCAAGGTTAGTATTAATTCCATATAATAGTAATATCTTTCAATAAAATAAACCTAAAGTTTGTGCACGTTAAACAACATTGACTTCTAATTTTTTTTATAATGGGAGAATAAAGGAAGCTTTACAAAAAATGAATTTGATGAGGTCCGCAAAGAGTGGTTTGATTATGTATTATCATTCATTAAACCTTAATGTTGGAAAATGTTGATTGGTTGTAAATATATGCATTACATTGATCTAATTTTTTTGTAAAGGTAGTATGATTGGATATTTGTTATTTTTGTTTGGTTTATTAGTTTATTTTTATTGGTATAAATCTTTTTTATATCATTCGCATTATATAAGACACATACAATGTGGACCACCAAACATTCATATTTTTATATGCCAATGTTATTAGTTATAAATCCAAATTGTGGGGTCATATTGAATTATTACGATGTTTGTTTTCTAAATACAAATATGAAATTCGTTGTATCACAAATATCTATTTAATTCATACAAGTACGATGATCCATTATAAATAAACCCATGTATAACATGCCACACATTATGATACATATTCATAACTTCCCCTTCCTACCTTAACATATCTAAATAGGTTTACAAAAATATTGTATGAATTTGTATAAAATATGTACTGCTTTGTGATTTTCTTTCAACATATACTCACCAACAGTGATTATTTCATTAGGCATGAATTCATCGAGTTGCATTATTTCATTGAAAAATGACTTTCTTCTATCTATATTCTTGACTTCTGTCTAGAAGTGAGCTAAAATGCCTTATCACATTTATAGCCTTATCATATAAAGCACCAATTTTTCCAATTTGATCAACCAATTCAACAATTGGTCTTTTCTCATTCTTAGAATGCTTGTTGCTTGACAATGTCATCCTAGCGCTACTTGGAGCAATATAACCAATTTTTTTTCATTCTCTCCTTTCTTTGTATTTTCTTCGGCATGGATATCAAACTTTAGAGAAAAGTAAGTAGCCTTATTAGCATTCAATGATTCAACCACATTGGTTGCTATTTCATCTCTTTGATCAATTGCTGTATTAGATCCAAAATTCACTTTAACATCATCAAAATATGGGAAAGGTTTGTTCCTTAAACTTTTAGCATGTTGGTGTAACTGGCAAAAGTTCAAGCAAGTACGAATCAAATAAAACCCATAGAAAAAAATATAAAAAAGTTAGATAAGCTATAATATAATCTTCAAAGACTTACCCAAACCCATTCATCAAATACTTCTCAACTGTGATACATTTTTCTTGATTATTCCACCTAAATCTATTAAAATTTTTCATATCACAAATTGCGTGATATTCTTAAGTAGTTTAACCCTAGATTCGATATAAGGGTTGGCTTTAAGTTGTGAAGTAGGAATAAGTTGCTCTAGCATTCGTTTTATATAATCTAAATATTCAACATGGAATGTCTTATTATCCACTCTCTATTTAAGATCTTAGCCAAAGAATATAGGCCTTGAACCAGATAGGAATCCTCTTTCTGAGTCCATGAATGGTTACTAACACCTGAACTATCCACTTTTTTTCTAGATTAGCCTAGAACAGATTGCGATGGATTGGCACATGATGAAGACATGTTCAATTCCTAATCACATAGTTAGACATTATGAAATAATAGCAATATAATAAATTAAAAACAATCCAGGGAATCAAATAAACGAATACACATGGAAAGAAAACAAATAAGTGTGTACTCTAAATTGTTATATACATTGGACATTTAAGAATAAAAAAATATAACGTAAACATATATTCAATATTGATATAAAACAAATTCTACACTCAACCATATGGTACATACAATAAAAACCATTGGGTAAACAAATTATAACATACAAAACATTTCTATAATGTTGTTAACCAATGGGTGAACATCTTATTAGATAGATTATCTCTAAACTAAGTCTAAAAATCAGATGGCTCTATATGCATAATCAAATCTTGATTTTTAGATTTATCCAATTGGTTAATACTTCCTTCAGCAACATCACCTTCAATAGGGTCAAAAACTATCTCAAACCTAATAAAGTTATAGAGAGGGCAACAAGCAAAAATGATTTGACATTATGCTTTAATTGAATAAAATGACTTTGCCCTTAAAATTGCCCATCTAGCTTTCAATATACCAAAACATCTTTCAATATAATTTCTTGCTTGAGAGTGTTTCCTATTTAAGTATTCCTGCAGGGTTGTCAGTTGAAGTCTTACCTTTCAATCACTAAGATGGTATCTTGACCTTTATAAGGTGCAAAGAATCCTTCCCTATTTATATATCCGAATTCATATAAATAATAATTACCTATTATCCACTCAACAATATTAATAATATGAAAAAAAAAGTGTTTTGTGATTAACATTACATGAATATAATAAAAATAATACCTTATGGGATCATTAACCCATTCTGGCAGGTAATGGCATCTCTTAGCACTCTACCATCTGCTACAAAACCTTCTTATCCCAGTAGAACATATATAAATTTCATATTTGGGCTACAAACATCAAGGACATTGGTATTAATTTTATTTTTCCTAGTCCTATCCTGTCAACTGTGTCTATATTGACTTTATGTATATCTCATCTAAGGCACTCAAACAACCCTTAAACCATTTTCATCTATTATCTGTTGAAATTTTTAGTATCGGTTTGGGTTTTTTAAACAACAATGTATGCAATCTTAAAATAGAATTCAACATAGAATGAAATTATTTGCTAATTGTCTCTCTATATTTGGCCACTTAACACTTTATAACCCTATTTTTTGCATGATAGGCAATGATATGGAGGAGGGTAATAACTAGTTCTTCTATTGATATATATTTAGATGACTATAACCCCCTTTTAGTTTTAAGCAAATGACATAATTTTACAAAAAATTTGCTATCCATTCTAGTATTATCTAGACATTGTCAATAACTCTAAAAATTCATTACGTTTAAGTTTAACTCTCTAATATGTAGCTTATCATAAGATGTTTCATCATAAGATAGTCTACGTCATTTTCTAACGTTTATATTTAATAAAGTTATAGCAACAAAACATAACACATGCAATAAAATCTCTATCTATTTCAAATGCATCAAAATCAATGTAACTAATTTCATCTTCCTTCTTAGTAATAAACCAACCATAATTGTTTAGAAGATAGAATATCGTTAAAGTTGAAAACATAAATGAAAAGCAAATCTTGGTAAATGGTAGATAGAATCTATCAAAAATCATCAAATAAAATATAAATTAGAAACAAAGCATTGGAAGATTGGAAGGAGCTAAAATAACCACAAAACAAGTTGTTTATATCATAAACATAAATCCATATCTAAACGACATCTAAAATGATAAACAAAAACATTGGAAGGCAACATCAATTATAAAAGATCAATTAGAAAGTATACACACTGTTTTGTGTAAAAAACAAAGATAAACTTAATAAGACAAATATTAAATGATGGATGTTAAAGGTGAAATTAGTTCAAAGAGAAAAGTAAATGCTATGAACTGAGATCTGTTGAAATATAAATAAAAAATGTATTGGTTATTGAAACATGATAAAGATATCAAATAAGGTGTTTCAATATACAAATGCCTTATTTGATATATAAAGCTATTTGCTTCACATTAGACATAAGAACATTCATATTGTCATAACACGGTCTTCAAGAGGGAAAAAATTAATATGTGACAATTAAAAAGGTTGTAGGAAGAAATGCTTCAATTGATAACCAATTAAAGTGTTTTTTCATTAAACACCTTAATCGTTTGTTTATACTGTGACTGAAAATAATTTGTCATAGCATTATTTACGAGAACAAAAAAAAGATTTGTTTTGAATTACTAAAGCCAAGGATTATTTAAGGCATTTTGAGCACCAAATGCCATAATTGATGATCATTTAAGGCATTGGTGTACATAAATGCCTTAAATGATCATCAGTTATGGTGTTTCTTAGTCCCAAATGCCTTAAATAATTAATGTCATACAAGAAAAAAATTTTGTTTTAAATTATCGAGGTTAGGATTATTTAAGGTGTTTTAAGCACCAAATGCCATAAATGATAATCATTTAAGGCGTTTGTATACAGAAACGCCTTAAATGATCATCAATTATGGCGTTTCTTAAACCCAAATGCCTTAAATAATTCATGTCATCACTTATTTGAGGCCAAGGATTATTTAAGGTGTTCTGTCATGCCAAATGCTTTAATTGCAATATAAAAAAATATTTTTTCAGACATGCTTTTCAAAAGGGTAACAACTATTTCATCATTTTTTATTCAAGTCAATTTTGAAAATAAGGTAACTTTTCCCCTCAAAATCCTAGAATACTACAGGGAGAGGTAGGATTTTGATTTCAAAACTTGGATACTATTAGGAATTTGACATTTTCTCCTATAATTAGATTACCCTGAACCAAACATGAAAATCAAATACTTACCATCAAGATTCTGGGAAAAAATTTATGGATTCTCCCAAACCAAACACACTCTAAGTGTTTTTCATTTTTCTAAATGCTTGTACTTCATTAGGAAAATGAGATACTTGCTCATTTTTCCAAGTTGAGTTTATCCATTTCTACCTCTAATGGTACTTTTAACTCGAGTTGTTCCTCTTGGGTCTTTCAGTTGAAGTAACAAATCCTTGTAGCTGGTGGATCGATTTCTAATAATGGAATAAATAACATTCATATCATCCTTATGGTAGAACAAAAGGAGAATGAACACTTGATGTTATATTTACTTTTTTTTTATGAGTTTTTTGTTGTTTTAAATTTTGACAATGTTAAATTATTAAAGGATTTATAGAGCATTAGTTCTTTGAAACATCAAATAAGAGATTTGGATGGTGGTAAAGTTTGAATGGTAAAACATCTAAAGGTATTTTTCATAAACATCTAAAGGTATATGATTTTTGAATCCCTTTTGATTAATTATTGTTGCAACTTGCTATTCAAATGCATTTTTCCCGTTGTTGTTTCTTGCAAAAGCAGATTGTTTAGACCTTGCATTTCTTTATGTTGGTGCTATTTCATTTTCTCTTAGTTGAGTTACTTTTTGGAAAGCAACTCTTGCACTAGCAAACTATTGTTGTCTTGCAAAAGCAGATTGTCTTGCACTACCATAGTGTCGTAGACCATCATCATTCTAGTATGGTAACATGTAAAAGATAGATTATTAAATATAATTAAATTATCAAATTAGGGATTAAATAAATGGAATATAAGTATTTACTTACATTATTCTTATTTTTGTTTGGAAATTTCCTTGAGTTATGTCCAAGCTAAAAGCAAACTTGACATATCATTTTCCTTTCTCACCTACTAAGTTTCATACCATTACTTGGTTCACCTTTTTCCATGATTCTCTTATTTTCTTAGTCTACCAAGCATCTTCCTAGGCAATGGTGGGTTTAATAGTTTTAGCTTTCTTTTAGGCTAGAACTTATCTTTAAGAACTGGCTTTAGCACACAACTATAGCATTTTTCATAGAAGTCTTTGCTATAAATCTTAGACACATAATCTTTGATATTTTTCTTTTTGTAGATAATCACACATATAGCATGTGGGCAAGGAATTCCAGTAAGATCTTATAACCTACAAATGCATTTTCTACCATTTGGGTCAACCACATATGCAATACCATGACAACTAACTTTATATCCTTTATCTCTATTCTATTTAACATGACAAAAAGCATTTTTTTCTTTATTTTCTTTTATCTTCTCACCTATTTTAAGACAAATTTCCTTCTTCCATTTAGAAAATCTAGCCTTTTTATGTGCAATCCATTGTGTGACATAATGTCTAATTTTTTTCAAGCATAGAAATAATGCATATTTGCCTAGCTTGTCTAATGGCAGCATTAAATGCCTTTGCTATGTTATTATCAACCACATCACACAATGATCTAGTACTAAAAAAATCTTTAGACCAATACCTAAGATTTACCCTCAACAAATCAATAAAAGATGTCCCTTTAAGTTTTCCAAGCTCTTTGGCTCTTTTCCACATCATTGCCTCTATTATTTCGTTTTTTCCAATTGACAAAGTAATGTCTAAAACAATACCTATAGTTAGCCTTTGGCAATAAAGTTTCAACAGCATCAATTAAACCATGTAATTTTAAAAAATTCAAAAAATAAAAAATAAATCAGTAATCATTTATGTTGACTATATTAATATTGAAAATGAATATTACAAAAAAGTTTTACCTTTTGCTTATCACTCATCATAGTAGATTCAACACCATCTTTCAAATTCCTAAAATCAGCATCTGTTATGGCTTTAAAACACATCTAGAATTATGTTTATAAGTCACACATCTATTATTACACCTCTTCTAATTAACAAAGTAATGTCTAGCATAATACCTAAGTTCAACATTTGGCAATACAGTTTCAATAGCATCGATTAAACCATGTAATTTTAAAAAACCCAAAAAATAAAAAATAAATCAATAATTATTTATGTTAACTATATTAATATTGAATATGAATATTACAAAAAAGTTTTACCTTTTGCATATCACTCATCATAGTAGATTCAGCACCATCTTTCAAATAAAGATCAAATATAACCTTTTCAATAAACCATGCCCATATGTCTTTATTCTCTACCTCTACCACTGCCCAAGCAATATGGTAAATCTGATTATTGGAATCCTTTCCAATAGCTGTTAAAAGCTCATGTTTGCATTTACCCTTTAAAAAGCAACCATTCATGAACATTATCTTTCTACAGTATTCCCTAAACCTAATCTTTAATGCATTCAAACAAACATAAAATCTCATAAACCTAGGTTTTTCGGTTGAGCATAGCCTTTCAACCAGGAGATTATTGTACTCCTAGGGTTTGTTTTCCTCAATATAATGGCATAATCCCTTAACTGTGAATATCTTATTAGGAAAATGATCAAACAATAATTTAGCATTTGCCCTTAAGTTCTTAAAATAATAGGAATACATATGCTGGTCATTAAATGTCTTAATATTATAAAACCTATCATTGTTATCAATTGTAGCATAAATATGAAATGGACAATCCAAATTTTCACACTTAGCCCTTGTCTTATTCTTTTAATTCCTTACCATTTTAAAATCAAATTTTTTAGCCACTGTATATTTGGTCAATGCTTTTTTAAACTACTTCAGACCATGAAAGATCATGCCAAAAAAAAATCTAGGAATTGGATCTATGGGATTAAAAATAAAGCCTATTTGATTTCTTCTACACAATTTCATCATCACCTTCATTTTCACATCTACCAAGATTTGGAGAATCTAAGTAATTTGTTTCATATCCTTACCCATCTAATATATCGTTAGACCCACGAGATCCACTTTTTTTCTTTTTGTGTTTTTTTTTTTTATCTTCTATCTTATTTAATAAATCATTAAAATTAAGTTTATTTGGTACATGAGTAAGCCCCACTATCCTACCTTGCTTTTTTTCCTTGAAATCTTTTAATTTTCTCTTAATTTTTTATATCTCTTTATCTTCATTATCTGTTAACCATGACATTTTTACAAACTCATCATCGGTATCATAGGATCTATTTTCACATTCATTCACTTCATTCTACAGAATAAAAGAATAAAAATACATGTAGATACTTCACGATTTGATGCTTTAAAATACTAATGCTCTCTTTATTCTAAATTAGAAATTTTTATAAAAGAAAGTTTTTATTGGAATTGGGTATTTCAATTAGGGATTTATTTTGCTTGAAATTGAGTGTTTCATTAGGGGTTTTTTTTAGGTTTTTTTTTTTTTTTTAATTTGTAATGTTATCTTTTTTCAAGACATTTGATTTAATAAAAAAAAATTTTTTAGACTTCTTTTTGAGAAGTCTTTTACTTTTCAAGTGGTTCATGACAAAATAATGGAATAAAATAAAAACATGACTGTAAATAAAAATTAAGGTAGAAAAAATTCACTAGTAGTAACATTTTTACTCAAGCATACTAATAATAATGCCATGTGGTATCTATGTGGAATTTTCATGTGTTTATTCAATATTTTAATTAGCACATGTCAAATATATGGCATAATTATATTGACTAAATGGCACATAGGCAGATTAAGTTAACTGTGTTAAATGATGAACTAAAAGTTTACACATTTTGAAAGTTTAAGGGGAGAATTATGCATTTTATTTGTTTAGATATCAATTTATATATATTTTTTAAATTTTGGTACCAAAACCACATTAACTCAACCAAAATTCATTTTAAAAACTTTAATCTGAACCTTAAAATCACAAGTTGTGAACTAAATCAAGCTACTAATTAAACTTATTAGTTATTTTTGCATAAAATCAAGAATGACAAAAATTTTTTTATTTAAATTTAATGGGGCATATGGATTTGTAAATCTATAAGCTTTAGAAAGGAGTTTATAGATAGGCTAAAAGTTAATTAAGTAATTTTATATAAAGATATATTTGTAATAAAAAAATAAGTGTAGAGAGCAAAATTATGGTACAAATTAATTGTTTATGTTCGACCCAATGAAGCAATGACCCAAAGGTTCAATACAATATTAAGTCCAAAAGCCTACACAAAAAGAGTAGTCTAGGTTAGTTATGAAAATATCACTTATACGTCGCTTGTCCTTATATAAATACCACCTGTATACTAGTTGTCTTGCATAAAGACACCATTTGTCCTATGTAGGTTGGCATGCATTACACTTGACTTACACCATGCAACTTAAGCATAAAGACCTCCAAATTTGGTTGAAAGGTAAATGTGAACTTGTTCTAAGCATTCTCATAGTTTTGAGCTATCTTCACTTGCTTTCTTTACCTTATCCCATATCCAAATACTTACTTGAGCATCAAAGTACACTTTAAGTCCTAACTTTGACACCTATTTGACTCTTCTTTCTTTCTTAACTGGTCAAATATGCCCTTCTTTCAATTCTCATCTAGATTTCACTTCATCAACCTAAAAAATACTTCAATAATTTGGCATCATCTATGGAAATGAAAACTTTTGATTCACATCTTAGTCTTTTTGATATCTATTGTGTTCTCATTTTATCCCTAAACCTTATTTTTGTTGGCCAATTATGTGAACTTGGTCTCACTATTATTTTTTCTTCTTATGGTTGTAAGGTACAAAATCCACAAATAAGGCAGACTTTTAGAATGGGCCGTAAGGTGGGATGATTTCTTGAGCTTGTCTCTTTTCATCTTCTTGTAAAAAAAGTTTCAATTGCCACAACTAGTCCTTCCTTGTATTAGTGGCATCATCATCTTAGTTACATTTCTGCAAATAAACTTCATCCTTTGGCCTCTTGCACATTGTTAGGGATGACTAAATTTGAGTCATATCATTTTCTACATTGTTAACTTGTTAAAGAACCATCGTTGTCTTTTAATAATAGTTTATTTATTTACGAATTTCCTTTTGGGCTTATCTATTGAAACATTTGTGGCCCTTTCCCTATTTCCATTGTAAGTGGTTATCAATATTTTATTATATTTATGGATGACTATTCTTATTTTACATGGATTTAAAGTCAACTAGCTTGGGAAGATTGGATTTAGTATTTCCTTAATACCTTATTACCAATATATTTGTAATTAATATGGCTTTTCACTGGCCAAGCCTATCTCTTTCTTTCGAAGAAAGCTTCAATGTTTGTTGTCAAAGGGATGCTAAAGTTATAACTAAGGAGTGTGCTCCAACGCTAAGTAAGTGCCTTGATAAGGGAAAAGGTAAATGGAATGGCTTGATATAGCTTAGAATCCTAAGAATGTTTAGAATGATTTTAGACTTACCTTTCAACCTTTTACCTAAAGACTTTTACACATAAGTTGCATGGCATTGGCAAAGTGTAATGCATGCCTACCTAGCTAAGACAGGTGGTGTCCTCAGCTAGGATAAGAGAGGTAATGATGTACAAGTGGCATTATCAAAACCTAAAAAAGCAAATTCAAAAAAATGTTTGGAAAAAGAAAGGATATTCCATGGCATAGAAAGCTTTTTCATTAGCGAAATCTATTTTTAGGATTAATTCAAAAAGTGTTTTGTATCATAAATAAATTTGGAATAATTTGACTTAGTTTAACTCGAAAAAAAATATAAAGATTTTTTTTTTAAATTTTTTTATTTCTAAGGTGGGCGTTATTATTTTTCCCATCGCCCCATTTGTTATTTTAGTGTTATAATAATTTGTTATTTTTATAATATTCATTTTATTATTATTTTATCTAATTGTTGCTTTTGCTAATCTAGTACTGAACTTCCCCTGGTCTTAGCTTAATTTTATTTTTATAATAGATTGATAATCAATGAACATGAAATAGTTTAGGAAAATATATAATTAAAAGAGTGGTTGAATATACAACATATCTCGAGTCTAATATCAAGTAAGATGTATAAAGATAGATACACTTCAATATTGGAAAAATAGTAGATTGAACATTTTTACGGCTTATTCTAGCTAACAAAATTATTAAAAATAGTAATTCAAATCCTATAAGATATTTAGTTGAGTTTTTTGGGATTGGCTAAATATGAGTTAATGGACAAGAATATCTATAAGACAAGAATTTTGAAAAGAAAGAGATTCTTGGCGGGCAAGTTAATGGGGCTATAAATAGTTAGTCTCAATAGTGCTAGATATGAGAAAAAGATGTAAAAAAATTATAAAGTTTTATGGAGTAAACACCTCATAAGGCTAAAGAAGATTGAGAATATCTATCTGAGTATGTGTGTTTAATGTTTGATGTGTGAATACTCCATAAGACAAGAGAAGAATATCCATGAGTATTGTTTGTAAGTGAACTAAAAAAGCATGAGAGAACCCATATAGGTATGTGTGTGAATGTTTGATTTAGGATTGTTAAAAATCAAGTTGGGCTTGATAGAGATTAATTGGGATAGTTAAAACATCAGCTTGGTATTGAAATTGTATATTTGTAATTTTTTATAATTAGTGCATATTTCTCTCATTTGTGTAGGTAGGCATGTAGATAGGCGAACATGTTAAATTGTTATCTTTTATATATGAATTGATTTATGATTTTATTATGCTTTTGCTTACATGAATGAACAATCAGTATCAGAGCGAAAGTTTGAAATGTGAGAAGAGATAAGCCATAGAAGCTCGGTTCAAGAAAGTATTTCGAGTTTATGCTTTAAGAATCAATTTGTGTAAATGTTTGCTTGATTGGACAACTGGTATCAGAATTAGATTCCAAGTAGATGTGGAAGGGATACTAACAAAAGTCGATTATGCTATTCTTAACTTCAACTTGCACTTGTAGTAGTTAGTAAATATTATCGTTTTTAGGTTTCAAGGCAATTTGGGGAAATTTGCATAAATAAATAAATATTGTAATAGAACAACTAAATATATAGGAAATATATATAGTTCTTTTAAAGAAAGAAAAAGGTAGCATTACTATAGTCTTGAATAAATGTTGAAACATGAAATTATAAAAAAATAAAATAAAAACTCAAACTAAACCAAGAAAAGAATTATATTTAAAATGAAATAATGTAAACATATTTAGAAAAAAAATTTAATATGCTTGCTCATAACTTAAAAGTTTTTTTTTTCACACTAATTTATATTAGTGATATTATTTTCCTAGGTTTTTTTTTATTTCGTATTTTTATTTTTGGTTTTTGTTCCTTCAACTACTAAGAAATATGTACCATGAAAACATAGGTCAAAAGCATTACTTTAGACTTTTGTCATATTTTGGAAAATGGAAGTTAAAGGTGATGGATTAAATTCATGTTACAAACTGATTTGATTAATCATTCCTATAAATGAAAAATAAATCTATTTAAGTATGCAAAATTTATAAACTTTTAGATAATTACCATTTCAAATTATCCATAAAAAAAAGAGTTAATAACACCCTTAGTTCGTAAACTTTTACTAAAATTATATTTTGATCTCTAAATTTTAAAAAATTCTAATCGAATCCTTAATTGCACAAAATTGTTTTATTTTGGTCCTTCCATCTATAGAATCATATAAATTTATGGCAAATGCTAGCTGGCACCACATACTGATATTGGCTAATATCTCACGTGACAAATAAAGAATCAAAATAGAATTTTTTGAAAGTGTAGAGACCAAAGATGAAACTATCTAAAAAATTTTATAAATTTCATATGTATTTTATAAAATATTAAGTTTAAAATTATAAAAATTTAGTATCATTTTAAAAACAAAAAAATTATTTTCTATTAAAAATATTATTTTACACATAAATCATAATAAAAATATTATTTTCTATCCATAAAATATATTTTTAATATATTAAATATCTTTTATTTTCCTTTTTCAAATATACTTTATAAAAAAATAAATAAAGAAAAAAATATAAAAATACTTCAAGAAAAAATTGATTTTTATATATTTCAAATATATTTTATAAAATACTATAATTTAAAATATTTTTTAATTTTTATTATAATATGATTTATCAATAAAATAACATTTTTAATAGAAAATAGATTTTAAAAAAATTAAAATTAAGTTGAAATTTTTAAAATAATTTTGTTAAAATTACATATCATTTTAATAAATTAAGTTAAAAATTTTATATTAGTTTAAAAAATTAAATGACAACTCTATATAATGTTAAAATATTATGTAAAAATTTTTAGATAATTTTCAAAAATAAATTTATTAATTTATTAAAAAATATAAAACTTTATATTCATATAAACTAAAAATATAATTTAAAACATTTTTATTTTTTCTTTTTTATAAAATGTATTTTATAAAATATATTTAAAAAGAAAAAATAAAAAAATTTAATATTTAGAAAAATAATTTTTTTGGATGGAAAATAATATTTTTTTGTTTTTAAAATGTATTAAATTTTTAAAAAAAGAATTTGAAAATTTTAACTTAATTTTAAGTTTTGAATGTTTATTTTCTATTTAAAACAAAAATCTATCAAATAAGTTATATTATAACAAAAAAAATGCAAATATAAAGATAAATTTAATATTTTTATAACACATGTATGAAATATATAAAATTTTGAGATAATTTAATCTTTGATCCCTAGGTTTTGAGATAATTCTATTTTGATCCCTTATCTATCACGTGGATGCTAGTTAACATTATCACACGATTCCAATTGGTATTTACTGTCAATTTAGACAGTCCCATAGAAAGAATGACCAAAATATGATAACTTTGAATTTAGGGATCCAATTAAAACTTTTTAAAATTTAGGGACTAAAGTAAATTTTAGGTCAAAGGTTAGGAACTATAAATACTATTAACCTAAAAAAAAATCTATGAATCACAATAGGAATGGATCTATAATAGGGCAATTGCTCCACTGAGATCTTAATGTCCCTTAGATTTTATTATAAAAGTCGTTAGAAAATTTTAATTATTTTATAGTTTGCCCACTAAAAATGAAAAGAAATAAAATATATATAATATCTTTATAAATGTCGAAAAGAATAAAATTATAATTGCAATAAAAATGATTTATTTGAAAAAAATAATAATAATAAGTGATGTAAATATAAATAAAATAAACTTTGTGAATAATTTTTTATTCAAGGACCATCATTTTATTTAAAAAAAAAAAAAAAAAAGGTCTCCTTTTTACTCCACTCATAGTTTTCCCTTCAATTTTTCTCTAACCCATAAAAATTAAAATAGATAGAGAATAAAACTAGAGAAACAACAAGAAAACAATGTAAAGCCAATAAACCAAAGAAACAAATTACCAAGTAAACTATTTTTTTTTCTTCCAACAATGTATCAAGTAAGTAAATATGTTTTTTGTATTTTTTTTCATTTGTTAATGTGATAAAATATTTTTTTATTATTTAAAATTTTTTATGTTGATAAAATAATTTGATTTAAGGCTTAATTTATAATTTATTTATATTTATATTAAAGGTGGAATAATATAATATGTGTTACCTAGTCTTCTCAGCATAAAAGAAGTCCAATCTTGCTTAATGCAAGAGTTCCATTCCTTTAAGATTCCTTAAGGTTTGGGATAGTCTAGGTGGAGTAAGTGGCACTAGGTTAAACTAAGCAGAATCGCTGATGAGTTAGAAGGGTCGTTGAAAAATCTAAGATTCATTGGGAATGAGTTAGATAGTGTCATAACGTTCAAATATGAGAACCCGATCATTAGAGACAAAAAATATGAAGTTGCTACTAACGTTTGTTAACTAGATGTAATTAGTCACCTAAGTAAATTTATCTTTTTTAAGATTATCATAAGCTTGATTAAGAATCTCTAAAAAGAATAAGCTAAGGTCTACATCTTAGAAATAGATTTAAGAGTTGATTACATGTGAGAAAGGTTTAGCATCTCACAACACCCATAAATTGGTGTCAAATTAATCTTACATTATTTTGTCTAATCCTTAATTAAAATGATCTTTATTCCTAATTTACAGACTTAAATACATATTAAAAAAATAAATAAATACATGAACAAATAAATGAAAAAAAATAATTAAAGGATAATCATAGAAATTTGCATTGTTGATATATGTGTCGTAATTTGCAATTTATATATGTTTACAACTTTTTATGCCATTAAAAGGTAAAAATGCAAATTTACAATTATTGTTCTATTTTAATAGTTTTGATAGTTTTAATACATGATATTAAATTTATCCAAATTATTGAACTTAGTTTTCACGGTTGATATGTATAAAAAGATTATTGTTTACGTCTAGTTAGGACTTTTTGTGTCGTTAATAGGTAAAAATACAAATTTTTTGTTATTGTTCTATTTTAACAGTTTGGATAGCTCCAATACATGATATTAAACTTGTCTGAATGATTGAACTTGGTTTTCACAGTTGATATGTGTGAAAAAGTTAACGTTTAAGTCTATTTAAGACTTTTTGTGCTATTAAGAGGCAAAAATGCAAATTTATTGTTATTGTTCTATTTTAACAATTTGCATAGTTTCAATACATGATATTAAACTTGTTGAAATAATTGAACTTAGTTTTCACAGTTGATATGTGTGAAATAGCTAATGTTTATGTATGTTTAGAACTTTTATGCCGTTAAAAGGCAAAATGCAAATTTGATATTATTGTTCTATTTTAACAGTCTGGATAGCTTCAATACATGATATTAAACTTTTTTGAATGATTGAACTTGGTTTTCATAGTTGATATATGTGAAAAAGTTATTTACCTTTGTTTAGGACATTTTTTGCCGTTAGAAGGCAAAAATACAAAGTTGCTGCTATTGTTCTGTTTTAACAGTTTGGATAGCTTTAATACATGATATTAAACTTGTTCGAATGATTAAATTTGGTTTCCATTATTGATTTGTGTGAAAGCCCAAAATGCTTTTATTGTTTACATTTGTTTAAGACTTTTGTGCTATTAAAGGGCAAAAATATAATTTTACAGTTATATTTCTATTTTAACAATTTAGATAGATTAAATACATGATATTAGACTTTTTTGAATTTTTGAACTTTATTGCTAGGCTTGATATGCATGAATAAGTTGTGGTTGATATGTATTTAACAATAACATATGTTTTTATATAAGAGATTGAGATAGGTGAAAAAATTGGATGCATGAAACTTTTTCGATTAACCCACATAAAAAAGACAAATCTTACCTTAATGTCAAAACGCAAGAAATTATGATAATTTGTTATATTTGTTTTATATAGAAAGTAAATATTTACTATTTTAAACATATTATGAATTAATCATTAAACTTGATAGTTTTATCTGATTAATTTACAAGAGAAAACAAAAGAGAAAATGGTTGCTAAGATTAAAGTAACATCTAATGGTTATGTCAACATGCAAAAATTGGAAAATCGAATTTTCATAGAAGTTGCTGAAAAAGAAAGACATGGATGGGTCCAAGGCCTTGGATTAGGTCCAACATTATCTAGCTACTATAGACGTAGCTCTCAGCAATTTACATTATCAACAAGTCAGTCTTCGCGAGACATTTCCATATTGAGAGAGGACTTGCAAACTATGTAACAATGTTTCTAGCAAATGGAAGCAGAAAGAGAACATGAGCATGTTAAAATTGAAGAAGAACGTGCTAGAAAGGACTAAGAGCATGCAAAATTTAGTAGTTTCATGATTGATTTGATAATTTTATGAATTTTGTGTAACAATAATTTTCAAGAACTAATCTAAGTGGTCCACCAACTCAGCTATTATCTTTAGTAACTATTTATATTTTTTTAATATAAAAATTAGCTTATTATTAAGTGTTAAAACTTGTATGATATTATTCAATAAGTTTTTGAGCACGCTAATGACCAAGGTGAAAAAAATCCTTCGTCAAATGATAGTATTTCAAATCTATGCAATCATTAATTTCATATATTTTAAATTTTTTGGTGAATGTAGTAAAATAATTTGAATGTTATCGCATATATTATTAAACTTTATATTACATGTCTATTTGAATAAATTATGTACTTATAATATTCAATTCATGAATTTAAGTTTGTTTTTATTTCTTTTAACATTTTTATTTAATAATAATATTAAATATTAAAAGAAATTAAAAAAAAAGTAAATTTCTTAATTTTGCAGTGTTTGTGTTAAAAAAAACGCTGCTAAATTCAAATTTAACAGTGTTTGTACCATAAAACATCACTAAATTTAGTAGCATTTTACTATACAAATGTCGCTAAATTAGTGGTGTTTATACCATAAAATACCTTAATTTAGTGGCGATTGTCCTTATAAATGCTGCTAAATAAAGTGACATTTTATGACACAAATGCCATTAAATTAGCTGTATTTATTTCATACAAACACTACTAAATTAGTGGCGATTATACTTACAAATGTCGTTAAATTAATGACGTTTCTTATAAAACATTGTTATTTTCACTGACACAGGTATAGCTAACACTTTTAGTGGTGGTTTTTACGAACACTGTAAATCTTTTAGTGACATTTATAAATGCCGCTAAACGTTTAAAAAAAAGCTACTAAAGACCTAAACCTTTATGGTGTCAATGTGGAAAATGATTTTAATGTTTAGAAAATCGAAGGTTGATTTTAATGAAAAGTTTAAACTCATGCTACACAAAAAGAGGAAATTATTTGTGATAGGGGTAAGTTAACTAGCAATGATTCCATTAAGTTATGTGGAGGGCTAAATGGTAAGAAAGAGGGAGTTATGCATGGGTTGACTGAAGCTTTTTTGGAGGCTATAACCACGAAAAGAACAAAAAAGGGAAAAGCATAATAAGTTGCAAAGCCTAAGAAAATATTTAGGCGGGTTGGAAGGAATTTCAAACAATGTCGCCACTGCTGAGATAAGTTAAAAAAAAAAAAGATAAGGTAGTGATGCCTGCTAAAGTGGCAATTACAAACATTCATGGAAGACTTGTGCATGATCTCACCTATTCTAGCTAGAATAAATAGGACAATCTTATGAATAATGAGATAGGGAACATGCAGGTTAACAAAACCAAAAAAAAGAAACTAGCACGTGTCTCGAACCATACGCAGCAAGCGAACAAGGTGATTGTTAGGAGAAAGAGACAAAATGACGATAAGTTAGGGGACAATGTTATGAAGGTGGAAACATAAAGCAAAAAAGGAAAAAGGGAGACAATGCCTTAAAAAAAGGTCAACTAGCGACAGAGATTGGTTACTAGTCCCATCGAAAACAATGAGTGCCCTAGCATAGAAATATAGTAAGCTTAGGAACCTATTAATAGTTTTAGCTCTTCCAAAACTATTAAAGAGAAAAGATCTTGATATTGTGTTTTTTACGGAAACATATAAATGGGTCTTATAGCTTGAAAGAATAAAGAGAAAATGCAACATGAATTTGGCGTACTTAGGTTAGTTTCATAGAGAGGAGTGGTGGGCTGGTCATGATGTGGAAGGATAATGTAAGGCTTAGTCTTTTTAGTTACTCAAAATATCATATTGACATGGATGTTGCTGATCAACAATAAAAGGAATAGAGAATTACAGGTTTTTATAGGAAGGTAAGAACAAACATGCGACATGAAGCATGGATGACATCGAGACAACTTGCTTTAACTTCAACTAAACCTTGGTTGTGCTTTGGATGTTTCAATGAGATTTTATGGGATATGACAAAAAAAAGAGGCAATGCTACTAGACTTTTGAGGTAAATGAAAGCATTATAACAGGTTTGAAAATGTTGGTTTTGAGGACTTGGGCTTTAAAGGAGTTTGGTACACATATAAAGATAAAGAGGTTCATAGGGTAACTAAAGAATGTTTGGATTGAAGCGTAGGTAACAAAGAATGGGTTGAAATGTTCTCTTAATATTTTGTCTCAAACTTAGTTAACTCGACTTTAGACCACAATCCTATTTTAGTTTATGCTAAATGATGTAAGAAGACAATTGTGGGTAAAGGTAAAAAAAAATATAGTTTTTTACGGTGATGTGAACGAAAGAAACTAGTTGTAAAATGTTAATAAAAAAAAGATGGATAGAGTGTGATGTGAATACAGTGCAAGATAAGAGGAACAAGTGAAAATTTGAAAGGCTTTATCAAAACATTGAGAATCTTAATGGGAAATATGAAGCCTTAAAGATGATGGATCCTAATACAGATGTAATGAAAAAAGTGAAAGAAATAAGGTACCAACTAAATGATCTGCTTGAAAAAGGGAGATCTAATGGTAGCAACTATCTAGGGTGGAGTGGTTACATGCAAAGGACAATAACACATCATACTTTCACAGTTAGACATAAAATAGGAAAGGGTTAGAAATGGTTAAATTTCATCATAGGTTTAGAAGATCAAAAAGGTGTGGTTTGAGGATAAGGGTGTTAAGAAAATAGGGTCCAACCCTATGTAATTGGTTTTGGACCAATCAAAGGCCATGGGCCTTGGTCTTTCTTTTTACTTAGAGCCTTAGCTATTTAATAAAAAGTGGTGGGGTAATTTTAAGGTGGTGTCACAAACGAAGAAGAGAAAAAAGAAAAGCTAGGAAAAATAGAAAAAAAGAAAAAAAGGGAGAGTTGGTTGAACGAAAGTCGATCCGTGGTTCGATTAAGCAGAAACTTTGTCAACAGGTTTATGATTCAGAGTTTTACATTTTGAACGATGAAGATCGGGTTTGAAGCTCTCTAGGAACAAATCTAGGGTATATTTGTAGAGTCGCCTATTTGGTGAGATTTCTCTAATTGTCTCTCTCTAGTTGTTGATTAGCTTTAGTTTTAGATAGAAAAAAACTTTGTATATCCATTATTTGATAGTAGAGATTTTTCTGATCATCTATAATCTTTTCTTCTACACTAAAAGGTTTTTCACGTAAATCTTGGTATGCTTTATTTTTTCTGTATTTTTTATTATTGATGGTTGTATATTACTGTAGGTTTATTGCAATATATTACTTCTACATTGTTTTGTTTATTGCTTCAGGCCCAACAAGTGGTATTAGAGTGAAGGTTATTATGAGACATCAATACAAAAGTAGCCCAAAACAAAAGTAAATTTTGTTTGAGATCATGAAGAGTGATATAGGTTCTATGATAAAATTGACAGCATCAAATTATTCAATTTGGAAGCCTATGATGGAAGATCATTTATACTACAAAGATTTGAATGAGTCGATATTGAGTGATTCAACTAAACCAGTAGATATAAAAGATGAAAGTTGAAAAAAGTTAGGTAGAAAGACGTTGGCTACAATAAAAAAATAAGTTGATATCAGCGTGTTCCATCATGTAGCATAAGAGGCAAATGCTCACATTGTTTAGGAAAAATTGATAGTATTATTTGAAAAAAAATAGGTATGAATAAAGTATGCTTGTTAAAAAGTTTGCAACTTTACAGTATAATGATGGACGATCTATTACTGAGCACTTGAGTAATTTTCAAGATATATTTAATTAGATGACTACTATGGAGCTTAAGATGGATTATGAAATGAAGGCATTATTTTTTTTTTTGAGTTCATTACCAGACAGCTAGAATACTCTAGTTGTGATTATTCTTAATTCAACTCCTGATTATAAGGTGACATTGGAGATGGTAAAGAACAATATGCTTAATGAAGAAGCAAGGAGAAAAGATATAGACCCTATAGAAATCAAGCTCTAGTCATAAAAAATAGGGGTAGAAACATTGACAGAGGTCAAAACTCAAAAGGCTGTAGTAAGTCTAAACATAGATCTAAGTCTAGAGATAAAGTGAAGTGTTTCTATTATGGTAAAGCATATCATATAAAACGACACTGTAAAATCTTGAAGCAAGAGTGGAAAGATGAGAAAGGTAAGAGTTCAGATGATGGCAATGTAGTAATAGTGAATTCAAATAGTGATTCAATTACTTTGATTTGTACACATGGTGATTGTAATCATGTTGGTGATCCCGATATTGAGTGGATAGTTGACACAAGAGCGGCATATCATTGTGTTCCTAAAAGAGAGTTGTTTATAACTTACAAAGTAGAAGACTTTGGTTACACTAAGATGGAAATTAAGAGTGTGTCGTAAATTATGGGGATTGGTAATATTGTTATACAAACTAATACAGACTGCATGTTGACTTTGAGGGATGTCAGACACATTCTGGATATGAGAATGAATTCGTTTGCTATTAATATCCTTGATAAGAAGGGATATGAGAGTCGATAAAATAATGGGCAGTGGAAGCTTCTCAAAGGATCTATGGTAATTACAAAGGGAAAACTATGTTGCACAATGTATAAGACATGGATGCAATTGAACGACAACTAGGTAAATGCCGTTAAGAATGATGTTTTAGCAAACTTGTGACATAAGAGGTTGGCACACATGAGCGAAAAGAGGTTACAAGTTTTGGCAAGATAGTCTCTTATTCCCTTGACTAAAGGTATGTCTCTCGATTCATGTGATTATTGTTTGTTTGGTAAGCATCGTAGGATTTTTTTTTGTAAGATTTCTCAAAGAAAAGAAAATGGATTGGAATTAATATATTCTGACGTATGTGGTCCTATTGAGATTGAGTCATTATATGGTAACAGGTATTTTGTTACTTTTATTTATGATGCTTCACGTAAGATTTAGGTATATATGTTGAAAAATAAAAGTTAGGTATTGTAGTATTCTAAAATATTTCATGCTGATGTAAAAAGGATACAAGGTTATCCTTGAAGTGTATTCAATTGATAATGGTAGGTCTAAAGACTTTGAAGGGTATTGTTCAAAACATGGGATCAGGCATGAGATGACAGAACCTAAAACACCACAGCATAATAGTGTAACTGAAAGGATAAATCGCACCATTTGTGAAAAAAGTCATATATATGTTGAAGATGGTAAAATTACCAAAGCTATTCTAGGGTGAAGTAGTCAACACAACTTATTATTTACTTAACAGACACCATCAGTTCCTTTGGGCTTTGACATTTCAGAAAGAGTGTGGATAGGAAAATATGCCTCATTCTTTCACTTGAAAGTTTTTTGATGCAAAACATTCATGCATGTGTCGAAAAGCAGAGGTTAAAGCTTGATAGTAAAGCCACACAATGTATGTTTGTGGGATATGGTGATGAGAATTTGGCTATAGGGTATGAGATCTACTGAAAAAAAGACAGTCAGAAGTAAAGATGTGGTCTTTCATGAAAAAGAAACCATGGTAGACCTTGAGAAAAATGAAAAGACTACACAAGTTACTATTGAATATGATGTTTCAACATCGACAAGGGTTCCACAAGAAATAGCCACAAAAGGTAAAAATAAGCAAGAAATAAAACTTGAAGATATGAATGAGTTAGCCATAGTTAATTACGAGCCAGATGCAATCAATTTTGAGCAAAATGAGCAATCTTTTTTTTTTTAGAGTGTTAAGCAGAAGGAGCTACTTTCGGCATTAGGTGATGTAGAGTCTCAGCCTACAAGATCTACTAGAGAGCGTAGGCCATCTACTAGGTATCCAAGTTCAAATTTTATTTTAGTTACTAGTGAAGGGAGTCAGAGAGCTTTCAATATGTGCAGGCTACTATAGATAGAGAGCACTAGTTAAAAGTAATGAAAGAAGAGATGGAGTCATTGTGAAAAAATGGTACTTATGATCTTGTTAAACTTTCAAAAGGGAAGAGGCTATTTAAGAATAAATGGGTTTTCAAGTTGAAAAAGAATGGTGACAAACTAGTGAGGTACAAAGCTCGTTTGGTGGTAAAAGATTTTTCTCAGAAACCAAGCATCAATTTTGATGAGATCTTTGCTCTAGTTATGAAAATGAGTTCCATTCGAGTGGTACTAGGATTAGCAGCTAGTTTGAATCTTGAGCTTAAACAACTTGATGTTAAAACTATATTCTTGTATGGTGACTTGTAGAAGGACATTTATATGAATCAGCATAAGGGTTTTGAAGTGAAAAAGAAAGGTACTTAGTTTGCAAATTGAAGAAAAACTTGTGTGGCTTGAAACAAGCTCTACGATAATGGTGCAAGAAGTTTGATTATTTTATAGTGAGTCATAACTATAAAAGAATGGTAGCGGATCCTTATATGTATGTCAGAAAATTCCCTGATGGTAACTTCATTATTCTCTTATTATATGTTGATTATATGTTGATTGTAGGACAAGATGTTGGTATGATTTACAGGTTGAAAAAATAATTGTCTAAGCCCTTTGACATGAAAGATTTAGGTCCAACAAAGTAAATTCTCAGTGTGGACATTATCTGGGATAAGAGAGTTGGAAAGCTGTAATTGTCACAAAAAAAGTATGTTGAACAGGTACTTAGTAGATTCAATATACAACATGTTAAATCAGTTAGCAGTCCACTTGCTAACCATTTTCATTTAAGTAAGAAATCTTGTTCAGTGTCTAAAGAAAAGTAACTAGCTATGTCTAGTATTCCTTATTTTTCTGCAATTGGTTCTTTAATGTATCTTGTAGTTTGTACATGGCCTAACATTGCTCATGCAGTTGGTATAGTGAGCAGATTTCTTTATAATCTACAAAAGGTTCACTGGGAAGCAATGAAATGGATTTTCAGATATTTGATGTGCATGTTAAAAATATGCTTGAGTTATGGGATTTCACAACCAATTCTAGAAGGGTTTACTAATGCTGACATGACTATAATCTACAAAAGGTTCATTGGGAAGCAGTGAAATAGATTTTCAGATATTTGATGTGCACTTTAAAAATATGCTTGAGTTATGGGATTTCACAACCAATTCTAGAAGGGTTTATTAATGCTGACATGATAGGTGATCTTGATGGTAGAAAATCTACTTTAAGATATTTGTTCACTTTTACATGAGGAGTTGTGTCTTGGCAGTCTAAGTTACAAAAGTGTATTGCTTTGTCAACTACAGAGGCTGAGTATATTGCAGCAATCGAAGCAAGTAAAGAAATGCTTTGGATGAAACATTTTCTTCTTGAATTAAGGTTGAATCAGAATGAGTATGTGATATTTTGTGATAGCTAGAGTGCTTTAAATTTGAGTAAGAATGCCATGTATTATGCTAGAACAAAGCATATTGATGTTAGATATTACTGGTTACATTCAGTGTTTGAAAAACAGTAGATGCTATTGAAGAAAGTCCATACTAATGAGAATGTAGCAGATATGTTAACTAAGATACTTCCTAAGAAAAAGCTTGAGCTCTGTAGTAACTTAGTCGGAATGAGTTCCTTGGCCAAGGTAAGTTCCAAATTAAACTGCTATGGTGATGAATCTCCTCCTAATGGGGCTGAAGGGGGAAATTGTTAAGAAAATAGGGTCCAGCTCCATGTAATTGGTTTTGGACCAATCAAAGGCCATGGGCCTTGGTCTTTCTTTTAACTTAGAGCCCTAGCTACTTAATAAAAAGAGGTGAGGTTGTTTTAAGGTGGTGTTGCAAACCAAGAAGAGAAAGAAGAAAAGCTAAAAAACATAGAGAGAAAAAAGAGAAGGAAGAGTTGGTTGAACAAAAGTCGATCCATGGTCCAATTAAGTTGAAACTTTATCAATAGGTTTATGATTCAAAGTTCTACATTCTTAATGGTGAAGATCAGGTTTGAAGCTCTCTATGAACAAATCCAAGGTTTATTTGTTGAGTTACCTATTTGGTAAGATTTCTCCAACTATCTCTTTCTAGTTATTGATTAGCTCTAGTTTTAGCTAGAGAAGAATTTTGTATATCCATTATTTGTTAGTAGAGATTTTTTTAGTGGTCTATAGTTTTTTTCCTCTACACTGAAGGGTTTTTCACATAAATCTTGGTGTGCTTTATTTTTCTTGCATTTTTAATTATTGATTGTTGTCTATTATGTGGGTCTATTACAATATATTACTTCTGCGTTGTTGTGTTTATTGCTTTAGGCCCAACAAAAGGAAATGCAAAGATAGCAGTATAGTATTTTTAGTAGCTTTTTAAAACCCTACCTTTAAATTTTAAGAATATTCTTGAGGCAATGGATATTCAAGTTACAAGTGAGATGAACAACTATCTCTTTGCAAAATTAAGGGTTAAGGGGATCTAATCCATTCTCAAACAAATGCACCCAACAAAAGCATCGGGACTTGACAGTATGCTAGCTTTATTCTTCCAAAAATAATGGCATATATTGTAGACCAAGATGTCATTAGATCTTTTTTTATCATTCTTTAATGGTGATGGCTCAATTTAGCCTATTAATAACACTAATATTATCTTCATTCCCAAGGTGAAGACCCTGACAACAATGGTTAATTTTTGACCTATTAGCTTATGCAATGTCATTTATAAAATTATTACTAAAACTATGGTGAACATGCTCAAATATATTTTTCCACATTATATTAGTAAAAACCAAAGTGCTCTTGTTCTAGGGAGATTGATTACTGATAATGTCTTAATTGTTTATGAGTTGCTTCATAAGCTTAAAATGAAGAAATGGGGTAAAAAAAGGCATGTAACTCTAAAACTATATATGAGCAAAAGCCTATGATAAGGTAGAATGGCATTTTCTAGAAGCTATGATGAGGAAACTAGGCTTTATTAATCTTTGGGCATCTCTCATTATGAATTTATTACTTTAGTATTTTACTATGTTATTTTTAATGGCTACATAACTAACAAGTTCATTCCATATTGTGGACTTAAATAGGGAGACCTTCTCTTATCTTGTTCTTATTATGCACAGATGGCTTCTTAGCTTTGCTAGCAAAATACAAGAGTGACACCTTGATAACCAGTGTATGTGTAAATAGAACTAGCCGTAGAATCAATCATTTGTTTTTTTGTAGATGACAATCTACTTTTTATAAAAGCAAACCGGAATGAATACGAAAGAGAGAGGCACATGTTATAGAAGTATGATGAAGTTTCAGATTAGTAAATTACCTTTCAAAAGTCTACTATTTTTCAATAGTAATGTCAAAATATATAGATCCGTAAATCTATAGCTAGACTTAACAAATAGAGGCACCACCAATCTTTTTTAACTTGGTGTGATTAGCCACCTAAGGAATCTATCCCTTTAAGGAGCTCCTAAGCTTGACTAAAGGTCCCTAAAAGAGTAAGTTCAAATCTACAAACTAGAACAGGATTCAAGAGTTCGTTACATGTGAAAAAAGTTATAGCACCCTCACATGCCCATCCAAAGAATGGTACCATATTATTTTAAATTTATCCAAAGGTCTTGATTTTAATGGTTTCAAATATTGGAAATAATTTATAAGATTCTTCATCAATCTGGTATAATTCTTAAAAATATTTCCTTACCTCAAGAGTATTCAAGGATCCCATTTGTTTTCTTGAAGAGGCTCCGTCGTCAGAAAAAATGTTTAATTATTTTGTTTTATTGAAAATACATCTAATTATTTCACAATTTAGGCTAAATTAAAAATATTTTTTCTTTTTTGAATTTTTAAATTCTCCACCATTTGGGCCTATTTAGAAATTCTTTTTATTTTTTTAATTTTGGATTTCTAAATTTTCCACCATTCGGGTCAATTTAGAAATATTTTCTTTTCCGAACTTTCTAAATTTTTCACAATTTGGGCTTATTTAGAAATTTTCTTTATTTATTTTGTTTTTTTTTTCGGAAAGAAAATAATATGATAATTATTTTTTATTGAAATTTCATTTAAATTCTTCCACCATTTAGGACAAATTTAAAGAAATTTCTCGCTTAGAGATTTCTTAGAAATTCACCATTTTGAAGTTTCTAAGAATCTCATCTTTGGATAATTGTCAAATATTTTTAACCAAAATTTTTAATTTTTTTCTCTTTTTTTAAAAAAATAGATACTAATTATTGTTATTAAAACTTTTATCTAAATTATTTCACAATTTGGGATAAATTTAGACAAAATTTCTCACTTAAGAATTTTATAGAAATTTATCATTTGAAATTTTTATAAATTCCATCATTGAATAATTAATACTTATTCTCAAATTTTATTTTATTTTTTATTTATTTTATTTTTATTTTTTTCAATTTAATCATGCAAAAATACTCAAAATAAATAAATAAATAAATATAGTGAAAAAAATAGAAAAAAAACCAAAAACAGGAGGCGGCTCGGCTCTAATGGCTACAATGTGACTCAGTTTCAGAGAAGAAAAGCGACTGTAGTAGCTTGTGAAGTGGCTCGACTTAACTGGAACTCAGGGTTGGGAAGCGGGTCAAAAAGTAGGTCAGTGCTTGGGTCGAATCACCCTCTTACAAAACGTGCGCATCTTGGGGGTCTACTAAGCTCCAAACGTCTCCATTTCCCCCTCTCTCTTCCCTTTCTTTCCTCTCTTTCTCTCTTTAAAAATTAAAGAACTCCGATTGCATCTTCATCGAATTTTGAAAAAAGTCATCAGAATCTGGGTTGGTTCACTAGAAGTTCGTCAAAAAATTCAATCAACACTGGAATCTTCAATTGAATTTTGGAAAACTTGTCAAAAAATTCAATTGGCACCGAGAAGTTCACTTAAAAATTCAATTGGCTCTGAAAAATTCATCGAAAACTGGAAAATTTTGTCGAAATCTAAGAATTTTCCAAATGTTTCCAAAAAAAATCCCTTTTTTTTCCTAAACCTAAAAATCTTCAAAATTTTTATGATTGCTTTCTGCTTGTGGTTTTTTTTTTTTTTTTGTTCTGTGTTCTCTTTATGTGGGTAATTATAAGGATCAGAACCCTAAACTCAAAAAAGATTTCAATCCCTTCTTAGTCTTAACTTCAAATTTTAATCCAACACAAACTCAACACCTATTTTTCTAGTTTTTCCTAATTTTTAATTTTTTATTATTTTTTTAATTTTTTATTAATAGAATTCAAATCTTGTAGAACCCCAGATAGATTGAAGTGCCTACAGCTGCCTTTTACACATTTTTTGTGAAATAGGAATTGTGCAAGACATAGACAACCCAATTAACTTAACACACTTTTTTTTTAACATACTCAAACTTCCTCTAAATAGAGGCTTTACTACCTCGAAATAAAATTAAACTCCTCTAAGCAGAGGCACAACAACTTTGAAAAATAAAAGGCTCCTCTAATCAGAGGCACAACAACTTTGAAAAATAAAATGCTTCTCTAAACAGAGGCATAACAACTTTGAAAAAATAAAAAGGTCCTAGACAATCACGTCTAGAGGAATTATACATTAGGTTTGATGAAATGGAAACTCAAAGATTCCTAATTTGAGTTCACAATTCAAAGGTTTAGATTTGCAAAAACCTTTCAGCTTTGTAAGAATTCATTGAAATTTGATTATCAAATTTTCATTTTCACAAGAATTTGATTTACAAAATTTCTTATATGCAAGATTTTAAGATTTGCATTTGTGAGATTCTCATCCAAAGTTTTAATTCAGGAATTTATATGCAAATTGCAAGGCTCACATCCAACATTTAAAAATCCTCATTCGAATTTTAAAGATTCACATCTAAAAGTTCAAAGCTTCTAATTCGAGTTCAAAGGTTCACATTCACTAAATCTTAGAGTCTAAAATCTCAAAGGTTCTCATTTGAGTTCTTCTCAAAGATTCTCATTCGAATTTAAAGATTCACATCCAACAAATTTTAGGGTTTCCCATCTCAAAGATTCCCATTTGAAAACTCAAAGTTTCTCATTTAAAAACTCAAAAATCCTCATTTGAAACTCAAATATTCTCATTTGGGGATTTCTTAAATATTCCCATTTAATAACTCAATGATTCTCATTTGAAGATTTCTTAAATATTCTCATTTAAGACTCAAAGATTCTTATTTGAAGATTTTTTAAATATTCTCATTTAAGACTCAAAGATTATCATTTGAGGATTTTTTAAAGATTCTTATTTAAGACTCAAAAATTCTCATTTAAGGATTCATAATTTTATCTTAAAAGATATCATCCAAAGATTCAAAATTTCTTTTTCAGATGACTTTCAAACTTTTACCAAAGTCAAAATTTTATATGTAATAAATGTCATGATTAGCAATGCAAATGCTTTCTTAATGATGCAAATGCAACAATCTAAACCCTCACAATACCATATTCTCAACCATAATTCAAATATTTATTGCATAATGCAAATGCATAGCCAACCAAAGTTTCAAATATTCTTCAAACAACAATGCAAACGTAATGCATGTAATACAAATGTCCATGTCATGAAATTCTAATTAATTGTGGAAATATGGTTCTCAAGACTCCACCATTCCTCATCTTTCTTTTCCAACTTCTCAGCACTAACCATTTAGAACAAGTTTCATCAATTAATATTTGACCGTAATTCACAAGCCTTTCAGTACTAGAAATTTTAGAACAAATTTTGTCCATTGCCTCATATCATTTAATCACAACTCAAGTTTCTCAGCATTATCAATCTCAGAATAAATTCTATCAATTGATCCACATTATTTCTATCATTTGACCACAACTCACAAATTCTGTTGACTAATCCATCACTATATTCATTTCTTGATCGTTTTCTTTTCAGATTTTTGCCTTTTCTTTATTTATTGACCAATCCATCACCATATTCATCATTTGATCACACCATGTGTCCTTTCAAATCATCTTTTCAAGTTTCTACACTTTTCATTTTTTGCTCTCTATCATCCTGGATTTTTTTTTAAAGGGATACAAGAATCTTTTATGCACATTGTCATTCATTCATCATTATTTCAATTTTTGACAATTATATCACAATCATACATTTTCTCAATTTATTTTAGGGATGCAACAATAAGAGAGCACAAGGTGAATTTAAAGAAAGGTAATCAATGAAGAATGAGTATAGTATAAAAACAATTAGGCAAAAGAGTAAATTCAAAGTATGTTCTTAGGAATGGTATTGAACAAATGGAGTAGCAATATCCAAACAATGAATACTCAAACAATTTTTAATATTAATCCAAAATTCTTTTTTAAAACTCATTTCATTGACTTTTGAGATCATTTTTGAGCTTATTGAACTTTGCCTCAACTTTGAGAGATTTTTAAATGTTTTTTACCTTCCTTTATGTGAACTGTTTATTCAACTTTTAGCTTAGAGATTTTTCTACCTAAATTACCTTTTCGAGTTTTCAATTTAAGTGTTCTTTTTCTCTTTTTTTTATTTTTCATTTTCTCATTTTTTTTCTTTTTTTCCTTTTTTTCCTTTTTTTCTTTTTTTTTTCTTTTTTTTTTTTCATTTTTCATCTTTTGATTTTTTATCCATTAGTGATATCTCCCACCTATCAATCTCTAGAACAACATAGCATGATTTCGTTGTTCCATCACAAGCATGCCTTAGCTCAACATATAATCATTCAATTCGAGCATTCACGCTTGATCCAAATAAACTTTTAAAGGTTGTAACGTAGGCCATGGTGAGGGATCATGAAAAAAATGGATAAATAAGCTCAAAACATGTATTTAAAGGGTTCAAAACCAAATGATCATTTCTCACCATTTGATGCAACTTGGCATTTTGCCCCATTCCACATCATTTCATTACTTTTTCCTTTTTCATTCACATTATTCCTCATAAAAATACTCTTATTATGTTGCCCCAAATCATTTGTGGCATTTATTTTTCTCTTTTTCTTACTTTTTTTTCTTTTTTTTTTTTGCTTTATATCTTTAAGACCTTTTGCGATCTTTTGCCTCTTTTCTTTTTCAAAAATTACCCCCAGCGTAGAAGGTGATCCTTGGTCAAGGTTCTTTAAAAAAAAAAATCATAATAGGCTTAAAGGGATAGCAATGAATAGTTTTTCAAATGGTAAAAGAAAGATTGTCATTTTTCCTCTCAAATGTGAATGCTTTCCTTAAATATCATCTATTGAACAAAAACAAGCTCATGGATATTTATATATGACTACACATCTTTAAGATATATCTATTTCACATCTACTAGCAGCTTATTTCTTTTGCTCAAATAATCTCCTCAAATCAATGTGAATGAGTTCTCAAAATTAAATCCTAAAATTATTGTTATCATTGTCAAATATTCACTATATGAATTTTAAAAATGAGAATAAAAGGACATGGAAAAAACAAAGCATGGAATAGTGATTAAATAAAAGAGAAAATGTAATGAAATGCATCAACTTGCCTTTTGTTAAAATGATAACAAATGAAATCTTATTGCATGAAAGAATTTTTAACATTACTTTGAAAGAAATCTTAAAATGACAAGCAACTTCTAAGCAGCCTTAACATCCTTTTCAAAATTATGCCCTTGTGTAATTAGGTGAAAGATTTTTATTGATATTTTCGCCCCTAAGTCTTTTCGGATCAAACTTTGCACTTTGTGTTTGAAAACAGGGTAGGTTTCAATAGAATGACCCATGTTTCCATTATGATAATCATATGTCGCATTAGCATCATACCACTTTAGATAGGATGGCTTCAATGATTCTAGAATAACTAGAGATACCAGGTTGTTCTTGACCAATTCTGGAAATAATTCAGTATAGGTCATGGGGAAAGAGTTAATGTGCACTCTTTCTTGGTTATCTCGAGATCTTCTTAAACCACTTGCCTGGTTGTTAGGCTTTGAAGTTGATGCAGCTACTTGAAAGGTTGATTGGTAGGTTAGGGGGTAAACTGATTATGGATATGGTTGGCGAGGGGCTTGTGCAATGCCATTCACTGCGAGATAGTAAACAGGATGAACTAGCGATGGATATGAAACATAGCTTCTGTATTGTTCCCTATCAAAGTTTACAGTTTAGGCTTCAACTTCTTTCTTTTTTTATGCTTTCTTGGTTTCTCCTCTTTTCAATTTGCCATTTCTAATAGCATTCTCAATGATTTCGCCTGAGATCACCATGTTGGTAAAATTTTTTATTGCACTCCCTATCATCTTTTTATAATAGAGAGATTTTAAAGTGCTGACGAATAACACTATGATTTTTTTCTTAGTCAAAGGAGGTTGTACTTGAGTAGCTACGTCTTTCCACCTTTGGGCATATTTCTTAAATGATTCAGTCACTTTTTTTTTTCATATTCTGTAAAAAAAAATGATCAAGGGCCAAGTCTATGATATGTCGATACTGATTAATAAAGTCATAGGCCATATCACTCCAAGAACGAATGCAGGTCTTATCTAACTAGATATAACAGTAAAGCCCGTAAAGCTATCTTAGAATACATGCATCAATAGCTTTTCATTATTAGCATGGGCAATCATTTTTTGACAGTATATGGTAATGTGGGTTTTTAGACACTTTCGTACCATCGTACTTTTCAAACCTTGAAACTTTAAATTTTGAAGGAATAATCACATTTGGGACTAAACAGAGCCTAACTCCATCCACTAAACTATAAAAACCAACTCATTATATTGCTCACAACCTTTCCTCTAACAAGTTCATCTTCTGTTCAGCTTTTGAGGCTTCTAAAGTCTCATTCTTCTTAGGCTTTAACTTTTTTTTCTCTTCTGGATCATCCAAATTAAGAATTGATATTGGTTACTACCTTCTCAATAAAGACAAGATTACATAACTCTTTTACTGCTCCGAATTTGAAGCTGATGGCATTTCGGGGTATGTATACCCTACTGGATAAATGAATTACTATGATGGATCTTGTGTGGACTAGGCTTGCTATGGCTCAAAATTAGGAGGGTACAAAGGGTTATCCATTTCTTATGAGGGATGGTCCTATTGGCTAGTATTTTTTTCTATGCCTTTTCCCTTATTCAACTTATTCAAAGCCTCTAGAATCCTGTTTAATTCCTCTTCACGCTTCTTTTGAGCTTTCTCTATCCTCTCAAGGCAGTTGAAATTTTCTTGTTCCATCTGTTTAGTTCGAGCTTTTATATTGTATTGGTGAGTTAGGTTTTTACTTGGTGAAGCTATCCTTGAACCTTGAGTATCACAATTATGATAAAAAATGTTATGCTTTATGCATGATACATTGATGTATAAATGAAAATGTATATTTTCATGGATGAAATCTAATATGAAAATGATATAGATGCACAATGTCACATATGACAATGAAATGATGCATGACATGATAATGTAGATGCACAAAGTCAAATAAACAAAATGGTTATATCACAAACCATTTCTTCTTGTGTCTTAACTTTGGGTTACATCATCATTAGGTAGGAAGGGCTCTATCTTAGGGCTGGCCTCTTAAGTGTGAACTATATGCAAGGTTAGGTTATTTTGACCACGAAAGGTTCTCAAATTGTTTCTTACATCGTAGTTTATCATAGACTAGTAAGGCATTTCAATCCTCACCCATCACAGGCTACCAACGAAAAGAATTTAATTTGAATGGGAGTATTTCGCTAGCCATTGCAGAGATTATTATCTCATAAGAGCGTAGGTACTTTACTCCTTCTTAAAAGGGACAAAGCCCAGGTATATAGCTCATGTAATGCAAATGCAGGTGATAATGTGTATGAAGGAACATATAAGTTTCATGCCCTAAAAAATCAAATAAAAGTCAAAAAAGGGAAAACATTAGTAAACAAATAATTACAATTTAAAACCATTAGACCAAAGGATAGGATAAACTTAAAATTATTATGGCCTGACTCTCTAGCATTCTCAGTGGAGTCGCCAAACTGTCATAACATATAGATTCATAAATCTATAGCTAGATTTAACAAATGGAATCACCACCAATCTTTTTTAACTAGGTGTGATTGGCCACCTAAGGAATCTATCCTTTTAAGGAGCTCCTAAGCTTAACTAAGGGTCCCTAAAAGAATAGGTTCGGGTCTACAAACTAGAACAGGGTTCAGGAGTTCAGTTACATGTGGGGAAGGTTAAGCACCCCCATATGCCCATCCAAAGGATGATACCATATTATTTTAAATTTATCCCAAGGTTTTGATTCTAATAGTTTCAAATATTAGAAATAATTTATAAGATTCTTTCATCAATCTGGTAGAATTCATAAAAATATTTTCTCACTTCAAGAGTATTCAAAGATCCCATTTGTTTCATTGAAGAGGTTTCATCACCGAAAAAAAGGTTTAATTATTTTATTTTATTGAAAATAATCTAATTATTCTATCATTTGGGCCAAATTAGAAATTTTTTTTTTGAATTTCTAAATTTTTCACCATTTGGGCCTATTTAAAAATTCTTTTTATTTATTTTCTTTTGGATTTCTAAATTTTTTACCATTTAGGTCAATTTAGAAATATTTTCTTTTTCGAAATTTTTAAATTTTCCACCATTTGAGCTTATTTAGAAATTTTTTTATCTATTTTCTTTTTTTTTCAGAAGGAAAATAATATGACAATTATTTTTTATTGAAATTTCATTTAAATTCTTCCACCATTTGGGACAAATTTAAAAAATTTCTCATTTAGAGATTTCTTAGGAATTCACCATTTAAAGTTTCTAAGAATCTCATCTTTGGATAATTATCAAATATTTTCAACCAAAATTTTTTATTTTTTCTCTCTCTTTTTTTTTTGAAAATAAATACTAATTATTGTTATTAAAACTTTAACTAAATTATTTCACCATCTGGGACAAATTTAGACAAAAATTTCTCACCTAAGAATTTTATAAAAATTTACTATTTAAAATTTCTATAGATTTCATCATTAGATAATTAATACTTAGTCTCAAATTTTATTTTATTTTTTACCTTTTATATTTTTATTTTTTTTCTAAAATTTAATCATGTAGAAATACTCAAAAAAATAAATTAATTAATAAAGTGAAAAAAATAGAAAAAAAAACCCAAAACAGGAGGCGGCTTGGCTTCAATGGCTACGACGTGACTCGGCTTCAAGAAGGAACAACGATTAGAGCGGCTGGAAAAGTGGCTTGACTCAGCTGGAACTCAGGGTAAGGATGCGAGTCAAAAAACGGGTCAACGCTTGGGTCAGATCACCCACTTGCAAAATGCATAGATCCTGGTGGTCTGCTAAGCTCCAATACTACGTCATTTTGGTAAGGCTATAAAAGGCCAAATTCCAACTTTCTGCCTCAGATCTCCTTTTTCCCCCTCTCTCTTCCCTTTCTTTCCTCTTCTTTTCTCTCTAGAAACCAAAAAACTCTAGTTAAATCTTCATTGGATTCTGAAAAAAGTCACCGTAATCTAGGTTGGTTCAGCGAAAGTTCGTCAAAAAATTCAACTAGCATCAAAATCTTTATGAAATTTTGGAAAACCTGTCAGAAAATTCAATCAACGTTGAACAGTTCACTGAAAAATTTAACCGATGTCGAAAAATTCATCGAAGACTAGAAAATTTTGTCGAAATTTGAGAATTTTTCAAATTTTTCAAAAAAAAAATATTTTTTCCCTAAACCTAAAAATCTTCGAAATTTTTTTCTGATTGCTTTCTGCTTGCAATTTTTTTCTTTTTTCTTTTTTGTGTTCTCTTTGTGTGGGTACTTATAGGGATCAGAACCCCAAACTCAAAAAGGATTTCAATCCCTTCTGAGTTTTAACTTCAAATTTTAATCCAACACAAACTCAACACCTATTTTTCTGATTCTTCCCATTTTTCATTTTTTTATTATTTTTTTTATTTTTTTATTAATAGAATTCAAATCTCGTAGACCCCCGGAGAGATTGGGATGTCTACAAGTAATACTAGAAAAGGGCTGTTGGGAAAGTGTCAAGTAAATTGTTGGTATTCAAGCTATGACATACCTTGAGATGTATTTAGGACTGCCAACTATTGTAGGGAGATAAAAAATTGAACATTTAAAGACATTAAAAACCATATTCAATCGAAGATCAAACATTGGAGTAAGTGAGACCTATCTCTAAGGGGCAAAGAAATTTTCATTAAATCAGTAATCTAGTCTATTCTAGCTTAAGCTATGAATTGCTTCCTTTTCCCCAATGGTCTTTGCAGCGAAATCAATAGCTTAATTAGCAACTATTGGTGGAGAACTAAAGCTGAAGGTAAAAGAATACATTAGGTACAATGAAATAGAATGTGCCTTAATAAATTAGTGGGTAGAATGGGATTTAGAAATTTTGAACACTTTAACAGAATTTTTCTTGGCAAACAATGCAGAAGACTAATCAAGAACACAGAGTCGCTGGTGTACAAGGTTCTTGGTGCAATGTATTTAGCAGTGAGCTTAGCTCAAGTCCTTCCTATAAGTAGAGGAGCATTTAGTCGGATAGAGATGTCTTGCTTTTAAGTACACGATGGAAAGTGGGGGATGGAAGGAGAATCAGAGTTTAGCTTGATAAATGGCTACGCACAAAAAACTTGGTATGCCCCAGTAAGCATATACGTTATGAGAAGCGCCTATCACTTGCTCTCTTTAAACTCACACGAAATGCATTCTGTAGGCGCACAAATGGATAAGGAACTGAATGTGAAGTTCTTGAGGAAGCTATGGTGTGCAAAAGTCTTAAATAAAATCAAGATCTCTTGTTGGATATTGAACCACGGGGTATTGCTAGTTTTAAGCAACTTGAGAAAGAAAAATATGGATGTCCAACAGGTGTGCTCAAAGTGTGATTAGCATGAAAAAACTGTTTTGCATACAGTTAGGGATTGTGCTAATGTAAAGGAAATATGGAGCCATGTTAATATAGACAGAGCATGGAAAAGTGTAGAGTACGAGGCTGACAAGGTTGGCTAACTGCTATAGCGAATGAGATGGAGCAAGAAGGTTTTGAGACTAGACTGGTTGTATGTTGGGCAGTATGGCATAGTTGAAACCTATTCATCAAAAATAAAGAAAGAAGGAACTTGCAGACCATTGCACACTCTACTCTTGCTTATGTAAAGGACTTCGGTAAAACCAATGATGTACTTTTAGTGAATAAGTCGAAATAGCAGATAAATGGTAACCACCACCCTATGGATTTGCTAAGATAAACTTTGATGGAGCTTGAATGTAGCAGAGAACATTGGTTGCGTTAGGATAGTAGTAAGGGATGATTAGAGTAAGCTCCCAAGGGCAGTATCAACAATGGTAAAACGGGTTAGGGATCCTACAATGATTGAAAGTCTCATAGCAGTGAAGGAAGTAAAAGTTGCTAAAGAGATGGGACTCAATTTGATTATTCCTGAAGGTGACACTCTTGGGATTATCAATTGTCTGAATTCAACATGCGATCTCTCAATTGTTGTGGATTTGCTGGAGGATGCTCGACTGTTAAGGGCAACATTACAAGCTTTTAAAGCTGTTCATGCGAGATAATGTGCAAAAGAAGCAGCGGATTCTTTGGCAAAACATGCTTTGACAATAAGATCATCCTTGTACTGGCTTCATGAATGTCCATCTTTTATTACCAATGTTTTTCACAATAACTGTAATGTGGCATAATATCAATGGAATTATTCTACTTCAAAAAATAAAAAGTGGATTAGATTTAAGAATGCCATACTTCTTGAAGTTGATCAATGAAGTAATTTAATTTTTATAAAGTTGTTTTTCATACGTGTAATTATTTTATTTAGTTAAAATGTAAAATACATAATAAATTAAGCATGTTGGTTTTATTTGCATAATTGCATTTCATTATATCTTCTTAGAAATTATATAAACTAAACTATCTAATTCAATTAGTTATGAAGAAACATCTTATTAAAAGAAAGCTAATTTTGAAAAAATCATCTGAAATCAATACTAGTGGCACACAATATTTTGTAAAACAAATTCATGTTGAATTAAATTTAGTTTTTTTTTTTTTGGATCCAAAGTTACAAAAAAATTTAAGACTATCACCCCAACGAGAAGTAATGTTCAAAGAGTTTACTTTTGCACTGTGAAAATCTATAAAGAACAATTATAATGTGTTATATTTTTTTGGGTACATATTACATATAAACAAAATAATTTTTTATATAATTTAAATTAATTTATATTTATATATATTTTTTATATTTAACATTATTTATAATTTTCACCCACTGAATATAAATTCTAAATCCATACCTAAATCACAGGATATTCTCGTTGTTATATGGTAAAAAGTAAGGCTGAGCAAATAGACTGAAAAAATAAAAAATTGAATCGAATCCATGTATTTGAATCGATTCAATTTGATTTTTTATATAAATAAATTCGATTTTGGATTTTAAAAATATTCGATGTATGCGGTTTCGATTTTGGATTTCAATATAAAAACTATTTAAACCCAAATCGAACCACATGTAATATTAATGGTTGAATACTTCTTTTTGCTTGTAGATGGACTGTTTCAATAAGGTATTATTAGCAAAACAGGGTTGGAGGATGATGCATAATACCTCATCCCTTACGTTCAAAGTACTCAAGGCAAAGTACTTCCCCATATCATCCTTCATGGAAGTAGAAGTGGGCAGGGCTCTATCATATATTTGGCGAAGTATTTGTGTCGGAAGAGAGCTACTCCAGATGGGCATAAGATGGAAGATAGGCACAGGGGGGAATGTCCGAATCTAGACTGATCCATGGGTACCCAGGATTGGAAATTTTATCCCATTTTCGAAAGAGAGTGTGAACCCACGTGAGGTGTGGGTCCGAGAGCTACTTGATGAAACAACCATGCAATGGAATGTGGAAAAATTAGAAAATCTATTTTCACAAGGAACAGTAGAGGACATTGAATCCATTCCTGTTAGTTGGGTGGGGGGTAATACCGCGAAGGTCTGGCATTTCAATAGTAATGGAAAGTACAACGTGTAGAGCGGATATAAGCTTCTGATTTCTTGTGGTCCCAAGGCCAAGTGGAGCAACCATATAACGGGAAAGGGGAGGTTATGGGAAGGACGGGTGTTAGGAAGAAACTGTGGAAGACAAACCTACCAAATAAGGTGAAGGTGTTTGCTTGGCATATGTGCCACAAGTTTCCTGTCTATGCAAAGTTGAAAGAGCGAAAGATTATCGATGCAGAAACCTGTCTAAGGTGCGGTCTAGCTGATGAGACAGTTCGTTATGCAATTGCGGAGTGCGTGCATGCATCTGAAATATGGAGGGATGCTCAATTTAATACACCCATGGCCGATCCCTCTTAGAGAAACATGATGGACTAGTTGGAAGCCATCACATCAAGGGTGGAAACTGGTGAGCAGGAAAAAACTTTAATCATGGCATAGGCTATATGGTTTAACCGTAATGAAGCTATAATTAATAGTAAGCAGTGGTCCCACCAGCAAATAATAAGATTTGCTCTCAACTATATAAAGGAGTTCCAACAGGCACAAGAGAAGCAAAGGAATGGGGTACAAAGGAATCAGATAGTACAGAGAGTACTAGAGGAAAACACCATAAAGCTAAATTTTGATGGGGCTCTTAATGAACGGGGGCGTATTGGAGGCATAGGAATGATAGCTCGAAATTGCCTGGGGGAAGCAATGGGGATGTGGTGCAGGCAGATTAGAGGGTGCGAAGAACTTACTATGATTGAAGCCTTGGCTACCAATGCAGCAGTGGAAATTGTAGCTAAGATGGGTTATCAAAATATTATCCTGGAAGGTGATGCCCTGTATGTTATAAATCAAGCTAAGCAGAATGAATAGGACCTGGGTCCGCTGGGAAGCATCATTGAGGAAATACAGCTAGGGTTGAATATGTTCAATGGTGGGTTTGTTAATATGTTGGGCGTGAAGCAAAAAATTTCCCATGAGCTTGCAAGAATGGCTCTAGAAAGTAGGGAGGATAGATGTTGGGTAGATGACTTTCCTTTGAATATTTTTACGCTCGTTGAAGTTGATAAACCTGAAATCTGAGTAATGAAATTTCGAACTTTCAAAAATTAATAATATAAAAGAAAATCTTGCCTTGAGAATTTCAGAAGGCTGTCATTATAACTTTTAAAACTATTATTTAATGGTAACTTCTGATTCAATAATGTGAATTGCATTTTCCAAATCATAAAGGCTTTTAAATGTAGACTCTTTTAATTAAAACTATATTTAATGTTAAGTCAATTGTTTTTTTTTTTTTTTTTGAAACAAGTTTCTGGTTTTTGTCTCTCTGCAACTTAAAAGTAAGGATTCAAAAGGTATAAAAGATCTAGATACACTTATTTTTGTTTATTGTCTTTTTCTCTTTTTCAAATTCTTTCTTCACTTTTATATTATTCTTAACATTTTTATGTAAAATTTAATTTTTATTAGGGTTTTTTAGGGTTGTTTTTTATTTTCAACGAAAAATTAAAAAGAAAATATTTTAAGAAAAACTACGATTTTAACTTATATCGAATGAAAATTTTGATTCAATTTTTGATAATGCACGGGTCAGATACAATTTGTAAAATTAAAAAATTGGTAAACTTTAAAAATATATCTTATAGTTAAGATTGAAATAAAAATATTTTTTGATATTTAAAACGTAACATTTAATTATTTTTGGATATGTTTTATTATTTTTTTTACCTAAAACGTCACTTTTTTTCATTTCTTTCTATTCTTTATTTTTTTTCTTTCTTTTTCATCTCAATACATTATTTTTCTTGAAAATTTTATTTTTTCTCTCTAAAACTAAATCAATTCTATCTCTAAATCCAATCCAATCCTCAAATAATAATTTTTAAACTATCAAAACTTTCACACCACCACCCCTAGACTTTATCGTTAACTTATTCAGGGATTAGAAAATTCATTGGTTGTGTGAAACATGGTTCAACCCAATAGGGGCCAAACTATAAATTCTGTTCATTTGTAATGGATGGAAGAAAATATAATTAGCTTGTTTTCCTTAATCATGTTTAATGACTTCTTGGTATGTATATTCTATATCTCAACATCTGTTGGTTTTTAGTACTTGATTGTTTTAGTGTCATTGCCCAGGTAACTATTGCTCGTGTGTATAATTGAGACGTTCATCAACCAAGAATTCGTCAAACTGCTGCTTCTACAGCAGCTAAGAATTCATGCACTGAAAATACCATTCCTTGATATAAAGGTGGAGAGTATGCTCCTATTCTCCCATTTCGTTAGTTTGGTAAATAGGTTGTCTATGTATTTCTAGATTGATCTAAAATTTCCCTTCATGGTCTGCCCATATCTACTCTTTCCAGTCCTAGATTCTCGTTCTATGATGTGGAACATATGCTTATGTCGCTGGGAGCAGTTTTTGATATATAGAACTTTAGGACATACATCAGCTTTAACAGCTGTCTTCAAGTGATTGTTAGTTTGTCAGGGTGTTTTATTTTTTGTTTCATTGTTTCACTGTTGAGTCCAACTATTGCAGTAAAACTTTTGGTTCAAATTTGAAATTTGGTAAAGGATGACTAGACCCCGAGCTTGATTTAATGTGAAACAAATTGTCGGCAAAACTTGACCAAGTTAGCTGACAAGTGTCCAGATAATAAGTCTTTAAGCTGCCTCTTAAATGATGTTAGTAGTAACTTATCCATGCTGAAAAAGGTTTTCATTTCTATAAGCTTTCAATTATATTTATCTACTTAGGTTTGAAATAAATATGGTGTTAGGCTTAAAATCTTACGATTTTAGAGAGATAATTTGATAATTTGAAGATTATTATTTGTGGATTATTTTGAATTTAAAAAAGAAATTTATTTTATTTTCGAGAAAAAAAATAAATTAAGATAGAGAAAAAATAAAAAATAAAAAAATAATGATTTTAAAAAAATTATAAAAAAATAAATTATAAAATAATTAAATATTATATTTTATATTTCAAAAAATACTTTTATTTTTGTTTAACGCAAGATTATTTTTAAAATTTATCCTTAAAAATTAAATAATATGGATCGGCTCAAAAATTGTTAAATATCCGAACCTATCCGTGTGCACCCTTGCTAAAAAGATAATGTGAAGAATTTTTTTTCAAATACTAGTTGATGATTGAGACAAACGAAAACAAGGGAAAAAGGAAATTCCCTCAGCCTCACCGTGCAAAAAGAGAAGTTTCTTCGATCAATCGCAAAAGTTGTCTGGAAAATTCAAATTTCAAGTGTTAATATTATCTAGCAAAAAGTTTTATATATTAAAATAATAAAAAAAATTGTCTCACGTGTAAGTAATTCATTTCATTGGTGGTCATTGCTAAAATGCTAACGGCCGCATGCCTTCAAAAAAAATCCGGGTTCTTGTCTTGTCTGTTCCCACTTCTCATGGCTCAAAATTTTTCATTTTACAAAAATTTCAATTATTTCTTTCTTGTTCAATAATTTTGCAAAATATATTACACTTTAATCTCTGGTTCACATGGCTAAGCTGATTCAGCAACAAAATTGAAGAGAAAGAGGGCAATGCAGGTCAGGCATCCATAGTTTGCCCATTAACAAGAACATGGAAGCTGACAACAATAACAATTATTGGCTATGGTTCCATACCTTGCAGTAATTTTAGTTCCATGTTTTTCTTCCCAATACTGCATCCAATTCACAAATAGAAGACATAGTTTGGCTACTTTGTCTTTTGATCCGACAACTTCATCTTCTTTGAGCTCTTCCTATTCTAATTCTCCTGTAACTGCTTGCTCAACCAACACAAAATTTGTGCCAAATATAAGGAGTAATGATGGTTGTTTGACGGATGTACATAGAGACGACAAAGTTGGTAAAGAACCCACACCAAAATATGTGGAGATTGAAGAAAAGCCGGTGGTTAGAAGGCAGCCTTTTTGGCAGAAACTTCTGTTTACATCCAAGAAGATCAGAAGTATTATCTTGCTTAATGTCATCACCACTGTTTATGGTATGTCTCTGCTCCCTGTTTGGTTTGTAAACAATTTGATCTAACTTGATATTTTAGTTAAAAAGTTAGAGCACTAGATGAACTAAAACTATACAATTGATAAATAAGAGAAATTGCATGATTAATACAGAAACATTAGGCTAAAAAAGATTCTGAGCTCAACTATCTTATACGGAAATCAAGATTGATTAAATTGTTTCCAAGAATTACATTGGTGTAAAATTTTGCAGCAAGTGATATTCCAGTTATAAAAACAGTTAAAACTATAATGGATCCAGCACCTTTTTCTGCTGCGCGGTTTGTCATGTCAGCCATCCCATTCTTGCCCTTTGTGCTTGGGGCTCGAGATGATGTTCAGATCCGGAAGGCAAGAATAGAGTTGGGACTCTGGGTCAGTGGAGGCTACTTTGTTGAGGCACTTGGACTACTTACAGCTGATGCCAGGCGTGCATCATTTATTTCTCTATTTACGGTAAGTTTTGAGCTTTGACTCTACAAGCGTATATATATACCTATTAGTATTTTTAATATAGCTATTTGACACGGAATGTCAACACATCTTACAATTTGGGTTAAAACTAAAGAGTACTTATCCAAAAATAAGATGGGTCTATTTTTTATCCAAATCCATTAAATAAATGCATAAATAAGGTGGACTAAAATAAGAAGATTATGTTCACACTAGCTAAAAAAGAAGAGCATGAATATGGATAGGATTATAGTCAGATTCATTATCATGTAATCTGCATGAATAAATGAACAGATTATATTCACATGCAAATCCCATGATTTTAAAAACAATTTTAGCAATGCAATCTGAAAGTTCCCATGCTTGGAAGGATGTTCCTAACCTATATATTTTCTATTATTCTTTCATAAAAAGCAGAATCGAGTTTTTTTTATCATTAAGCAATCTTTTAGATTATTCTTCAAGTTTTGTATCTGTTAAGTAGATTTCCTAGAGTAGTGAACTTCTATTGTTCTGTATCATTGATTAGAATTCTTAGGGTGGTGTTTCTATATCCCTTAGTTTCTAACCTTGGTGGTGAACTTTTATCCATTTTAATCCAATAATCATATTCTATCATTATTCAAATCCTTGTGAGTTATTTTCTTTATGAGTTTTTCTATTTGCAATTAATCTCCACATCTCAAACATCAATTCACAGTATCAAATTATTATTAAAGCTATGGCAGGTCGTTGTCGTCAAGCACCAGCAGAAAAGGTTGAAGCCAACACCAACGTTGCAGCAATTACCAATGTTGACCTTAGGGATGCCCTCATGGAAGAGATGCAATAACAGATCCTCTAACTATAACATCAACTGTATATACAAGAAACGAGATAATAGATAAGGAGGCAACTAAGGAGGAACGAAAAAGATGAAGCAAAAACCAATCCATACCATGAAAACAATAGCAATTTTGATGATAGCACCCTATCTCACCCACGACAAGTCAGAGACTATCTACGTAAAAACCAACTTTAACCTAGCATATTTAATCTGAAGATAGAGATTCTTGAGTTCGAGAGGAAGATGTAACCTAAAGAATTCTTAGCTTAGTTACACACGGTGGAACGTATATTTAAATACCATGATACCTCTGAATATCATAAGGTTAAACTAGTGGCCATCAAACTTAGAAAACATACATATTTTTTATGAGAAAATCTAAAGAAACAAAAGAAAAGAGAAAGGAGGAGAAAAATTACAACTTAAGAAAAGATGAAAAGAGAGTTGAAGAGAAAATATCTCCCAAACAACTTCCAACAAGATATCATCCTTAGGCTCCATAACTTGAAACAAAAAGATCTCTCAGTGGAGTACACAGCTAAGTTTGACCACCTTATGTTAAAATGTGAATTGGTGAAACAGAAGGAGCAGACTATTGCCCGGTATCTTGGAAAACTAAAGATTGAAATAGCCAATGTAGTGCAGCTATAACCCTATTAGACTTTTAATGATGTATGCAAGCTTGCCTTTAAGGTAGAGAGACAACAAAAAGAGGCCCGTGGTAGTAACTTGAGATTTGTGTCCCGAAAAAGCTAAATCAATAAAGGTTGCTCATCCAAGACTATTGTTCCTTCTAAGCCCATTCCAAAGCAGCCCTAAAAAAAAGATGGAACCTCAACAAGTAAACTTCAATCTAGTGCATAAACCAGAAGGTGTTTTAAATGTCAAGTGCTTGGACACATTGCCTTAGAATGCCCAAACATGAAGATTGTCACTCTAGTAGAGGAAAACTGGAAAAAAATAAAGAGGAGCTGACTGAAAAATATCAAAACCTTGAAGAGGAGGAAGAGGTAACCTATGGCAATTATAGAGCATCCTTAGTCATACAATGCAGCTTGAGTACTGCACCTACTAATAAAGAAGATTGGTTGTGTAAAAACATGTTCCATATTCGGTGTATTGCCCATAAGAATATATGTGATGTTATAATTGATAGTGAAAGTTTTAAAAACATTTTTTCTACCTTTATGGTGCAGAGATTAGGTCTTAAGGTAATGGATCACCTCTAACTATATAAGCTATTTTTACTGTAGAAAGAGGATGAAATCAAGATTAGCAAAAGGTGTTTGATTCTTTTTTTCATAAAAAAATAATACAAAGATGAAGTGTAATGTGATGTAGCTCTAATGGATGCTTGCCATTTACTGCTTGGAAGACCTTGGCATTATGATATAAGCGTTATTTATGATGATTATTACAACACTTACACATTTGTGAAGAATGGATGCAAAATCTTTTTAGGCTTTACCAAGCCAATGGTGATGTCAAAACTAATCAAAAAATAAAGAAGTAGCTTATTTTCCAAAGCCAATTACAGAAAAAAAATTAAGATAGGTGGTACTTTGTATGCACTGGTGTTGATTGAGAAGAATAAAGATAGTGAGAAATCCCCTGTAATGATACAACTATTATTGGTAGAATTTTAAGATATTGTTCATGAAGAGTTACCAACGGTCTACCACTAATGAGGGACATTCAACACTGCATAGACCTTATCCCAATAGCCATTCTACCCAACAAGGCAGCCTATAAGATGAGTTCTAAAGAGCATGCAAAGTTGCAATGCCAAGTTGATGAATTGGTGAAAAAAGGAATGGTGCATGAAAGCATGAGCCCTTGTGTAGTCCCAACCCTTTTGGTGCTTAAAAATGATGGATCATGGCACATGTGTTTGGATAGTAGGGCAGTCAATAAAATCACAATTGACTATCGCTTTCCTATTCACGTTTAGATGACTTGCTAGACTAACTACATGGAGTAACTATTTTCTCCAAGATAGACCTACACGGTGGTTATCACCAAATCAAAATGAGGCTTAGAGATGAGTGGAAAATAGCCTTCAAGACAACGGATGGTCTTTATGAATGGATGGTAATGCCTTTTGGTTTATCGAATGCTCTTAGTACTTTCATGAGATTTATGAATCATATCCTTAAACCTTGTATTGGTAGATATGTAGCAATACATTTTGATGATATTCTAGTGTACAGCAAAGATAAGGACCAACACTTGAATCATTTACACTAACTATTTTGCATAATGAAAAAACAAAAACTATATGTTAACCTTAAAAAGTGCAGTTCTTTACTTCTAGCCTTTTGTTTCTAGGGTTTGTAGTGTCAGAGGAAGGAATAAAGATAGATCCCAGCAAGGTTAAGGCAATTTTAAATTGACCAACACCAGCATCTCTATATGATATCAGAAGCTTTCATGGCCTTACATCTTTTTATAGGCACTTCATTAAGAGTTTTAGCTCTATTGTGGCTCTCGTCACTGAATGTTTGAATAATGAAGCTTTTAAATGGACCAAAAAAGCCCAACACAGCTTTGAGCTCATGAAGACCAAGATCACTGAAGCTTTCATCTTGTCCCTACTAAACTTTGATCAAATGTTTAAGGTGAAATGTGATGCATCCTATCATAATGTATAGATCCATGGACCTACCGCTGACATGGGTTATATGAGTAGCCACAAATCTTTTTTGTTTACATGTGATTGGTCATCTAATTGAATCTGATCTACGAAATCAAAGTTTAGATTCGAAAGTATGATTACGCTTGGAAAAGCTTATAGCACCCCCACAGCACCCATCCAAAAGATGATACCAGTTAGATTTTAAATTATCTAAGCCTTGATCATATGTGATTTACCAGATAATTTAGTATTGAAAATGTATCTTAAAATTATCTCAATAGTTTGGTAGAATTTTAAGATAATTCTCTCACCTCAAGAGTATTAATGAAAACTAATGTCTCACTCTAAAAAGGCTCCGTCATCAGATTTGTTAATTTATTTTATTTCAAAAAAATTAGTAAAGTCTCACAATAGTTTGGTATGACTTACTTTGAAACAATCCTCTAATAGTTTAGAAGATAAAAATTATTTTTTATTTTTATCTTATTTTGAAAATTGATTTATGAATTTCTCAATAGTTTGGTGGATTCCATGAATTTATTTTGTAATGACTTTTTTATTTGAAAAAGATTATTTTTTTAATGAAAGGATTTTTTTTTCTTTTTCTTTTGTTTACTGTAAAGATTTTTTATATAATCGGTTTTTCCTTTTTTTTTAAAATAGAAACAATTTTTATAAAATAATAAAATTTCTAAAAAATAAAACTAGAAAAATAATAAAAACTAAAAAATAAAATGAGCTGAAAAATAAAATTAAATAAAATCAAAAAATAAAATAAAATGAAAAAAGGAAACCTTGCAATCCAGGTTGGGTCAGTGCATGGGTCGACACGTGGGTCGTCAAGTAGATGCACGGGTCAAGGGCTTCCAAAATGCTTTCATTTTGGAGCGATATAAAAAGCAATCCTCAACATTTTTGTTCAGAATTCTCGAGTTTCTTCTCTCTTTAACTTTTAAAAGCTCTAACTTTTCTCTAAAACAAATCCAAAAATTTGATAAAAATTTGGATTTTTTGCTAATTTCTAGAAAATTGGTTGGAATCTGGTTGAAAAATTCAATCGATCATCGAAAAACTCATCAAAAATTTCATGTTTTTCCTAAAAACCCATATTGTTTTAGAAAATCCTAGAATTTCTAAATTTTTTAAATTTTGCTCAAATTACTCCCTGAATCTTCCAAAACCTTAATCCAACCTCTAGAAACCTAAATCTAACCCAGAATCTTTCAAATGAACCAAAATCAAAATCAAAATCCCAAGACTTCTATTCTACCCAGAACTATTTCCCAGACCTTCAACAACCAAAATTTTCTTAATTTTTCGCCTGTTCCTCTCTAAAATCACCTTCTTTTATATTTTAATGATTATTCAATTTATAGGCGTCCTGAGAACAATTTTTTGGAATAGACAGAATCAATCTCAGGGTTAAAGCCTGGACTGGTTCTATCTGAGCATGATTCATGGTTAGATTTTAGTGAAACTGAAAGTCTTTGATTTAGGTTCTAATTTAAAAACCATTAACCAAAGGAATTGAATTCAATCCAAATTGATTTCCTTGATCACCGACAATTAAGGAAAAAAAGAAGATAATAATAATAATAATAATAATAGTAATATGATATAACACCATATAATATCTAATAATAATAATATAATAATGATACTATAATATAGTAATAATAATACTATAATATAATATAACAAAAATAATAAAATACGGTCTAATTGACCCTGAACATGGTCTGATCGACCTCGAACACAGATGGGTATCTACAGCTGTCCCTCTTTACATATTCTTGTTATACAGGGATGATGTAAAGACTTAGACACCCTTTTCTATTCCAAGAATGAACTCAATAAGTAGAAAAGACTGAGACAAGATCGCAAGTCAGGAAATAATATAGACTAAGCCCAGATTGACTAACAGAGATGAAACCGCAAGTTTAAAGATAAAGTGACCAGGATCAAGTCAAGGTTGAAGATGACTGGCCGAGATGATATCACGAGTCAGGAGATCTAATGTCAGGACAAAATCACGAGTTGAAAAGTAAAGTGACCAAAACTAAGTCGAGGTCAAAGATGACTAACCAGGATGAAATGCAAGTCAAAAAATGATCTGTATGAAATTAAGATTGAATGACCAGGATAAAATCACGTGTCTAAAGATAAAACGATCAGGACCGAGTCGAGGTCGAAGATGACTGATCAGGATTGAATTGCAAGTTAGGAAATGATATGAGTGGAATTAAAATTGAATAATCAGGACGAAACCATGAGTCTAAAAATAAAACAACCAAGATCGAGTCGAGGTTGAATATGACTAATCGAAATAGAATCGCAAGTCAGAAAATGATTTAAACAAAATTAAGATCGAATGATCGAGATGAAACTGCGAGTCTAAAGATAAAGCGATCAGGATTGAGTTAAGGTTGAGATGACTAATCGGAATGGAACTATGAGTTAAGAAATGATTTAAATAGAACTGAGATTGAATGATCAGGACAAAATCGCGAGTCTAAAGATAAAGCTACCAAGACTGAGTTAAGGTCGAAGATGACTAACAGGGATGAAACCGCTAGTCAAAAAATGATCTAGATGGAATCAAGATCGAATGACCAGGACAAAATCGTAAGTCTAACGATAAAGTAATCAGAATCGAGTCAAGGTTGAAGATGACTAACAGAAACAAAACTACAAGATAAGAAATAATCTGGATGAAATCGAGATCAAATGATCAAGACAAAATTGCAAGTTAAAAGTTAAAGTGACTAGGATCGAGTCGAGGTCAAAGATGACTGATCAAGATGGAATCACAAGTCAAAAAATGATCTAGATTGAATCGAGATTGAATGAGTGATAATGATATTGCAACGATGCATGTCCTATCTGGAATGCAAATGTAATATATGCAGTGTTAATGTCATAAAATTTTAATTATGGTGACAAGATTTTCAAGACTCCTCCAATCATTCTTAGCTTCTCAATATTAATAGTCTCAGAGTAAATTTTGTCAACTAATCCATGTCATTCTTCTCATCTGGTCATAACTCACAAGTCGTGTCAACCAATCTATCACTGAATTCATCACTAAGTCATTTTGTTTGCTTTTTTGTAAATTATTTTCTCATGCTTCTTTTTATTTATCTCATCCTGAATTTCTTTTAAAAAAATGGAAAACTCTTTATGAAAAATGTCATTCATTTATTTGCCATCATTCGAATCAGTGATAGACATGATACATTTTCTTGGTTCATTTAGGGAATATTCATTTGGTGAAGGGTAAAAAAATGGATCTTTATTATTGAAAGAACAAAAGGTAAGGTAAAAAACAACTCAATGGTGAACAAAGGCAAAATGCTTTGATTTATTTAAATAAGATATTAACATCCAAAACAATGATTGTTCAGACAAATTTAAACTTAAACTTAGGATCGTCCTTTAAAAACACATCCTTATTTTGGGACCTTCACATGAGGTTGTTGTTTCAAGTTTTCATCTTTACTTAAATCACCATTTCAGGTTTTCAGTTTAAGTTTTCCTTTTTTTTTGTCTTTTTTTTTGTTTTTTTATCCATTTTTTTCTCATTTTTTCATTTCTCTTTTCCTCTTTATTCACCAATAACACTTTAATCAAAGCTTCACACAATCTAATGGCAAACTTGCCCTAATTCAATTCATGATTCTCCAAAACGAATATTTACATTTGATCAAAATAAACTTTTAAAGAATGTAACGTAGGTTAGGGTAAAGGCTGCCAAAGATAGGGATTAAACAAGCCCAAATTATACTTGAAGGGTAATTGAACCAAGAAGCATTTCTTTATGTGAGGCACTTTGACATTCTTTTTTCATTTTTTTTTTTGCTTTTTTTTAAAGTAGAGCACATCGGTATTTTAGCCCATCAATTTTTTTCTTCTTTTTCTTTTTGCTATTTTTTTACGTGGAACACATTGACATTTTACCTCATCATTTTTTTTCTTTTTTCAAGAAAAACAAAAGGGCTTTGCCCTTGAAATTACAAAAGGTAAACAGATTATCCAACTTTACCCCCTAGTGTGAGGGTGATCCTTGGTTAGGGTTATTCAAAAAAAACTTTCAATCAGCTCAAATGAGGTAGTAAGGGATTTTTTTTTAAAGGATAGAAAAAAGATGGCCATTTCTCATTTCGAACAAGAATACTCTCAATGGAAAATTTTTATTGACTAAGAGTAGACTTGTGAATGAATAATTTGCAAAGATCATATGTTGCATCACTTTCAAAATTTTTTACCAAATTTATCTAGTTTTTATTTAGCAGTCCCTATGAATCAGTAATCTTCATTTATCAATCACATCATCATGAATGATATTTTCAAAATTAAATCTTGAATTATCTTCATAACTGTCTAAACATTCATTATTTGAAATGAAATAATGGGTATGCGAAAATGTATGAGAAGGTAAAAATAAATAATGGTGATTCACACAAAAGAAGAATGTCATGAAAATACATCAAATCTATCTTTTTTATTAAAATGATAAAAAATAAGATAAAATCCAAGCACATTAAAGAGATTTATATTCTCAAAAAATCCTAAGATGATAAGTATTTCCAATCAACCTCCCAAAATCATGCCTCTAGGTGATTAGGTAAAGAGCCTTGTGGATATTCAGTTCCCCTAATTCATTAAAGCTCAACAAGCCTGCTCGAATTAAACTTTATATGTTATGTTTGAAAGCAAAGCAAGTTTTTATAAAGTGACCCACATTCCCATTATAATAGTCACATGTGGCATTAACTTTATACCATTTGGGATAAGATGGCTTCAATGGTTTTAAAAAGACTAGGGATATTAGGTCATTCTTGACCAATTCTGAAAATAGCTCAGTATAGGTTATGAGAATATGATCAATATGAGCTTTATCTTGATTGCCCCTGAATCTTCTTAAATCACTCGTTTGATTGTTAGGCCTTGGAACTGATGTAGTGACAAGATCTGGCCTATATGCAAGTGCTTGAAAAGCTAGTTGATGAGGACTTACAATGATGTTATTCATGGTTGGGAAACTGGTAAGGAACTTGTGCAACATTATTAGTTGCTAGATAGTAAACACAATGAACATACGGTGAATATGGAGCATAACTTCTGGATTGATGTCCTTCAAAACTCATTGTATGGGCTTTATCTTATTCTTTCTTAGGCATTCCACCTTTCTTGGCATTATTAGTCTTTTTTTCCTTAAACCTGCCACTTTTGATGGTATTTTCAATAATCTTTCTTGAGATCACCATATCAACAAAATTTTTTATTGTGTTTCCTATCATCTTCTCATAATAGGGCAACTTCAAAGTGCTTATAAACAAAATTATCATTTTTTTTGTTAAAAGAGGCTGCACTTGAGCGGCGACATCCCACCACTTTGGGCATACTCCTTGAAAAACTCAAATACTTTTTTCTTTATACCCTGTAATGAAAGGTGATCAAGGGCCATTATATCTATGATGTGGTAGTATTGGTCGATGAAAGACCAAGTCAAATCTTTTCATGATTTAATGCGAGTCCTATCCAACTGAATGTACCACCTTGTAGCAGACCTGGTTAAACTATTCTGGAGCACACGCATGTGTAGTTTCTCATTGCTGGCATGTGCTACCATCTTACGACAATACATTGTGATATGTGTAATGGGACATTTAGTACTGTCGTACTTTTCAAACTCTGGCACTTTAAATTTTAGAGGAATAGTCACATCAAGCACCAAACAAAGCTTGATAGCATCCATGGATCCATAAAAATCAATACCTTCTACAACCCGTAATCTTTCTTCAATCATGCTCATAGCTTGGTTCATCTTAAAGTCTTTTGAAGATGCATTTGTTTGCAACTTCATTTTTTTCTTTTGTCCTATCCATTTTGGGAATCTGAATGGGCTTATATGCCTTTTCAGTGAAGATAGGATTAGTATAGCTCTAAACATTCTTTTAATTAGATGCATAAGGCATTCTGTAATTTAAGAATGTGGTTTGCTATGACTGAAGGCTTGGAGTGATTTGGGCTTGATGTGGAGCAAAACCTAAATGATACATTGGCTTAGTATCTTCATGTAAGATAGCTTTTTCTATTGCTTTCCCTCTATTTATTTTTTTTAGAGCTTTTAAAATCTTGAATAATTTTTTTCAAACATTTTCTAGGCCTTTTCTATCATTTTGAGATGACTTGCATTATCTTGCTCTATTTTTCTAGCTTTAGCTCAAATATAGTACTGGTGTTGAGCTATTCTTGAACCTTGATTTCCCACAATTATGGTGCAAATTTAGAATGATATTTATGGACCTATCAGATTATGCATGAGAATGAATGCGATGATGCATGAATGTATGCATACACAATAAAAAAGTTTAGTAGGCATAATATGTAATTTGCATGTATGTTTATAAATATGCACAAGAAAAAAAGAAATAAAAAAAAATTAAAAAAATTGATTAGTCACCTCAATAAAAAAATAAAGAATAAACACTATAAAGCAAGTAAAATAATAATATGACCCTAAATTTTAGGTTAACTATAAAGGGTGGAAAGACATGGCTTATCTATGGTTATACTCTTAAAGTTAACTATATATGGTTTGGATTACTTCTAAAAGGTTCCCAAATTGTTCCTTACATCATAGTCCATCACATATTAGTAAAGCATCCTGATCCTTACCCATCATAAGCTACAAGAAGAAAAGGTTTAATTTGAGTTGGAGTATTTTGCAGGCCCATACGAAGACATGAAATCTCATGAAGGTATAAGTACTTCAATCCTTCTTAAGCGTCAGAGCTCGAGTGGAGAGCTTATGTTTTGTATATGCAAATGAATGATAGATATATACAATAAATAAATGAATAACTAATAAATATAAGAAATAAAAAATAAATAAATAAGAGAAAAAAAATCTCAAATTTATTAGGCAAGGCTTGGATAATAAGAAATCGTTCACCAGCCTGACTCTTGGTATCCCTAGTGGAGTCATCAAACTGTCATAATGTATAGATCCGTGGACTTGCCGCTAGACATGAGTTAGAGGAGTCACCACCAATCTTTTTTGTTTAGGTGGGATTGGCTACCAAATTGAATCTGATATGTGAAAGTAGAGTTTAGATTTGAGAGTATGGTTACGTATAGGAAAGGTCATAGCACCCCCACAGCGTCTATCCAAAGGATGGTACCAATTAGATTTTAGATTATCCAAGCCTTGATCATATTTGTGATTTACCGGATAATTTAGTATTAAAAATGTATCTTAAAATTATCCCAATAGTTTGGTAGAAATTTAAGATAATTCTCTTTTGGTAACAATTTAAGATAATTCTCTTACTTTAAAAGTATTCTTGGAGACTAGTATCCTACTCTGAAGAGGCTCCGTTGTTAGATTTGTTAATTTATTTAATTTTAAAAAAATTAGTAAAGTCTCTCAATAGTTTGGTAATACTTACTTTGAAACAATCCTCCAATAGTTTAGAAGATAAAAATTATTTTTTATTTTTATCTTATTTTGAAAAATGATTTATGAAATTTTTCAATAGTTTGATAGATTTCGTTTTAAAAATTAAATCTATGAAAATTTCTCAATACTTTAGTGGATTCCATAAATTTATTTTGCAAGGATTTTTTTATTTGAAAAAGATTATTTTTTAATAAAAAGATTTTTTATTTTTGTTTTTTGTTTACTGAAAAGATTTTTTGTATATAATCGTTTTTTCCTTCTTTTAAAAAAAACAGAAACAATTTTTACAAAATAATAAAATTTCTCAAAAATAAAATAGAAAAATAATAAAACTAAAAAATCAAATCAAATCAAAAAATAAAAATAAAATGAAAAAAGGAAACCTTGCGATTTGGGTCAGGTTAGTGCGCAGATTGACATGCGAGTTGTTGGGTAAATGTACAGGTCAGAGGTTTCCAAAATGCTATCATTTTGGAATAATATAAAAAGCAATACTCAGCCTTTTTTCTCAGAATCCCAGAGTTTTTTCTTTCTCTAACTTCCAAAAGCTCTAACTTCTCTCTAAAACAACCTAGAAATTTGATCAAAAACTAGATTTTTCACTAGTTTTTAAAAAATTGGCCAAAATCTGATCAAAAAATTAAACCGATCGTCGGAAAACTCATCGAAAAATTCATATTCTTCCCAAAATTTCAAAATTTTTTAGAAAATTTCAAAATTTTTTAAATTTTACTTAGATTACTCCCCGAATCCTCTAGAACCTTAATCCAACCTCCATGGACCTAAATTTAACCCAGAATCTTTCAAATGAACCAAAATCAAAAATCAAAATCCCAAGACTTCTATTCTACCCAAAACTATTTCCTAGACCTACAACAACCAAAATTTTCTTAATTTTCCACCATTCCCCTTTAAAATCACCCTTTCATATTCTGAGGGTTATTCAATTTATAAGCGTCATGAGAACAATTTTTGGGAATGAACAGAATCAATCCTAGGGTTCAAGCTTGGATTGGTTCTGTCCGAGCATGATTCCTGGTTATATTTTGGTAAAACTGAAAGGCTTTGATTTGGGTTTTAATTTAAAATCCATTGACCAATGGACTTAAATTCAATCCAAATCGGTTTCCTTGATCACCAGCAATTAATGTAAAAAGGAAAAAAATAAAAACAAAAATAATACTAATAATAATAATAATAATAATAGTAGTAGTAATATGATATAACACCATATAATATACTAATAATAATATAATAATAATAACAATACTGTAATATAGTAATAATAATACTATAAATAATATAACAAAAATAATAAAATACTATCTAATTGACCCCGAACACGGTCCAATCGATCCCAAACACAAATAGGTGTCTATACATCAAATTCTGGAATAGGTGCTATATTAAGTCAATGAGGAAAGCTTATAGTATTTTTCAGTAAGAAGCTCAATAAAGCCAAGAGGAAGTGTTCAACCTATGACAAAGAGTTTTATGCCATTTATAGGGCTTTATTTTAGTATCTTCTCCCAAGCCATTTGTCCTATATTTAGACCACGAGGCCTTGAAGTTTATCAATAGCCAACACAAGCTCAAATAAAGATATACAACTTAGATGGAGTTCCTTTAAGCCTACAACTTCACTATCAAAGATAGATCAGGAACTCAGAATGTGGTGGTAGATGCTTTAAGTCAAAAGCACTCTTTATTGGAGACTATGGCTATTGAAGTTATTGGATTTGATGTGATTAAAGGGCTCTATGAGATAGATCCTTATTTTGCCTGAATTTGGAAAGAATGCAAGCAAGGACCACACAACCAATTTTTATTACATGGTGGATATCTTTTAAAGGCTAACAGCCTTTGCATTCCCTCATGTTCCTTGAGACAAGTCTTAATCAACGAGGCTCATGATGGTGCACTAGGTGTACACTTTGGAAGAGACAAAACACTTGCTCTTTCGCAAGACAAGTTTTATTGGCCAAAAATGGAAAAGGATGTGATGAAACACCTTAAACGATGTAGAGTGTGCCACATTGCCAAGAGTCATAGTTAAAACACTGGATTGTATACTCCACTGTTCATGCTTAATGCTTCTTAGGAGGATGTTAGTTTGGACTTTGTAGTTAGACTACCTAGAACTCAAAATAACAAAGATTCCATTATGGTGGTTGTGGATCGTTTTTCCAAGATGGCCTATTTTGTTCCTTGTACCAAAATTGTATATGCTTCTCATGTTTTTTATCTGTATTTTTAGAAAATTGTAAGGCTACATGGAGTTCCTAGATCCATGTGTCTGATCAGGATTTCAAGTTTCTTAGTCACTTTTAAGGTACCCTTTGGAAGAAACTTGGCACCAATCTCAAGTATAGTTCTTCTCATTATCCTCAAGCATATGGTCAAATAGAAGTAACCAATTGTAGCTTGGGCAACCTTCTAAGAAGTTATATGAGAAATAATATTAAGTAGTGGGATCTTGTTTTACCTCAAGTAAAGTTTGCTTACAACTACTCACCAAGCCAAACCTTTGGTTGCAGCCCTTTTAAGTGATGTATGGTAAGAATCTAATCAGCCCTTTAGATTTAGTTCCTTTTTCTACTAATCAATAATTTATTGGAGATGTAGAAGAAGTTGATAAGGGTATTAAATGATTGCATGAACAAGTGAGAGCCAAGATTTTATAGCAAAATGAGAAAAATAAAAGGTAGCAAACAAGCATCGAAAATATGTGAAGTTCAAAGAAGGTGATTTGGTGTGGATTAACTTACAGAAAAAGAGATTTTCTCCAAGGAAGTTTAGCAAACTACAACCTAAGGCAGATAATCCATTTAGAATTCTCCAATGCATTGGGGAGAATGCGTACAAGATAGAACTTCTTGATACATATGGGGTATTTTCCACCTTCAATATTACTAATTTGTCACCTTACCAAGAAAACTAATTTGGACTTGAGGACAAGTCTTTTGCAACTAAAGAAGATTGACACTAGAGTATCAATACATCTTACAACTTGGGTTAAGACTAAAGAGGACTTATCCAAAAATAAGATAAGCCTATATTTGGTTCAAATGCACTAAACAAATGCATAAATAAGGTGGGCTGAAATAAAGAGATTGTGTTCACATTAGCTAGAAAAGAAGAGCATGAATATGGATGGGATTGTAGTAAGATACATTATCATGTAATCTGTAAGAGTAAATGAGTAGATTATGTTCACATACAAATCTCATGATTTTAGGCACGATTCTAGCAATGTAATCTAAAAGTTCCTATGTTTGAAGGGATATTCCTATCCTATATATTTTCTATTATTCTTTTGTAGAAGGCAGAATAGAGTTTTCTTTATCCTTAAGCAATCTTTTAGATTGTTCTTCAAGTTCTTATCTTTTAGATGGATTTCCTAAAGTGGTGAACTTCTATTGTTTTGTATCATTGATTAAGATTTTTAGGGTGGTGTTTCTGTATCCCTTAATTTCTAGTCTTAGTGGTGAACTTTTGTCTCTTTTAATCCAATAATCATATTCTGTCATTATTCAAATTCTTGTGAGTTGTTTTCTTTGTGAGTTTTTCTATTTGCAATTAATCTCCACATCTCAAACATCAATTCCCAACATCTATATTTGTCAAAAAGATGAAGTAGGCCTTGAAAATGATATCGCTAATGATATCACGATCCCAATAACAAGAGTCAAAGAGTCAATTTACGAAAGTAGCATGAATAAAGACCAATCTTGCCTTCTATACTTCATTTACAATAACCACCCTATCAGCAATCAGCATAGCTATGTATTTTCCAGCATGAATGTACAGAACTCTTCATAATTTACTTTTCCGGTTAAAGAACATGGATTTGCAACCCTATGAGAATATAGTACCTGCTCGTACTTGGTTTGGTATTCTCATGTCTGCACTTGGGGTTGCTATGCTCGAATGTAGTGGCTCTCCGCCAAATGTAAGCATTATGTTTATGAATTTTTTAACAGCATTTTTTTTTAATGAAGAGAAATCTAAAAAAATAGTTGGTGGCCTTTAATACTTTCCCTCAACGACTACTCCCTCATTATACTCATTCCACATTGTCCTTTCAGCTCGTTCAAATTTGCATAGTTAAATCTCCTCTCTTTTTCTTTGTTTTTAAAATTCATCAACATCATCAGCTTTCACCATTCATCGTTGATTGTTTGCTTCTCTTCTGGGCACTCCTTGGGATTCTCGTCACTAAACATATGTGATGCGAGAAAGATGTTGACTCCATCTTCGTTTTAACACAATCTCCATCTTCTTTTTTGTTCTGTTTTCTCAACCAATCTATATCTAACTTTGGCGTCCACCATTTTGCCAATCACTGTTGGTTATTTGGCTTCGCAATCAGCCATCATATCTTACACGCTTTCATAATGCTTATCAATATTGTAGATATATGATCTTTCTTCCTTAACTCCAACATCAGTTGCAAAGTTGTTCTCAGCTTCGATTTGGCTCCTTTTTGCTTGTCAAAGCACATTTGAATAAACTAGCCGGTGAGGCTTATTGGCTTTAAACTACGATTCTTCGTCTTGCAATGGCTTTTCCACATTGTCAGCTTTTTCTGGTGACTGGATTATAGATTCATTCCCTTCTTTTGACAATCCTTCGGTTGGTTCTTGTCTAGGTTGAATCTTCTCAAAGTCGATTTCATCTTCCATCATTTCTGGCTTGAACCTTTTCTTCTGATTCTGTGGTGCAAGCAGCTACAAGGTCTTCACATTCTTCCATGACGAATGATGTTTGAAAATCTCACTCTTCTCACTCTCCTAGTCTCTTCTCGTTAGAAGGTCATTGCACTTGATTAAACCAACAATCTCGAGCAAAATAACCAATCTTGCTACAATTGAAGCACTGAATATTTTGATGACAATAACTCGTTTCTTGATTATCATCCCTACCATAATTACTGCTTTGGCCATGCTTCTTGTCGCCTTCAAAATTTGTTTTCCTCCATTCTCTCCTTGTAGCATCTTTATCTCTTTTATTGATGAAGAGCGCTTTCTCGTCATCATTGTCGAGACATTAGATATTTGTTTATCTAAAGCCTCTTGACTATGATATTTTCCAACCCTGTTAAAGTTGGTTCCTTGCTCCATCCACGAGTTGCAGTAACAATTCCATTTTATTAAGATCGCAGGCCATAGATAATAATTCCTTTCATCCTTGTTTCCAATATTGAATTTTCCGGATATAATTTTGAAATTTCATCATAAGGCGTTTTAACTTTGGAAAAATGCTTGCGACATATTTTGTTGTAAGATTGATAAAAGCTTTCTGAGCTTAAAATTAAGCTTTCCGGGCTTAATTTTTGTTAGAAGTATTAATTTTGTTTGAAATTTTTTATATTAATTTGTATTTCAATATAAATTTTAATAAATTATTTTAAAATATTTGCAACCACTGATAAAAATCCTAGATACGTTGGGCAATGTTAATGATTTAATTTGACCATATGTTGTCCCTTTCAGTTTGGAGATCTTTTAAGCTTTTTGAGCGCAATATTTTTTGGAATTCACATGCTTTGAACCGAAAATCTTTCAAGAAGCACAAAGGAGGGGAACTTCTTAGCACTTCTTGGATACAAGGTTAGTTGCTGGAATGAGAATGGACTATCTTTATATCTTTCATATCATGCTATGTGTCATAACATATATATCCAAAAATTTATAATTAGATTTAACAAAAAGATGGAGTCGTCACCAATCTATTTTACTATGTGTAATTGATTACCTAAGGAATCTATCCTCTTAAGGAGCTTCTAAGCTTGACTAAAGGTCCCTAAAAAATAGGTTCAGGTCTACAAACCATAATAAGGTTTGGGAGTTCGGTTACATGTGAAAAAGGTTATAGCACCCCCACATGTCTATCTGAAGGATGGTGCCATATTATTTTAAATTTATCCTATGGTCTTGAGTCTAATGATTTCAAATTTTATGTTAAATATTGAAAATAATTTTTAAGATTCTCCATCAATCTGGTAGAACTCTTAAAAAATACTTCATCACCTCAAGAGTGTTCAAGAATCCCATTTGATATCTTGAAGAAGCTCCATCGTCGGAAAAATTATCTTTTTATTCTTTTTTTGTTGAAAATATATCTAATTATTCCACCATTTAGGTCAAATTAAAAATATTTTCTCTTTTTGAATTTCTAAATTTTTTACTATTTGGGCCTATTTAGAAAATTTTTTTTTCTTGGAAAGAAAGTAATATGACAATTATTTTTATTGAAATTTCATCTAAAGTATTCTATCATTTAGGACAAATTTAGAGAAAATTTCTCACCTAGAGATTTCTTAAGAATTTACCATTTGAAATTTCTAAGAATATCATCATTGGGTAATTATCGCATATTTTCAACCAAAATTTTATTTGAAAAAGAATACAGTTACTTATATTAAAATTTTATCTAAATTATTCTACCAATTGGGTCAAATTTAGAGAAAATTTCTCACCTAGAGATTTCTTAGAAAATTTACCATTTGAAATTTTTAAGAATCTCATCTTTAGGTAATTTGTATTTAATTCCAAAATTTTTATATTTTTATTTTTTTATTATTTTATTATTTTTTTTCTTTTTTTTTGTTTTAAAAATAAATATTAATTATTGTTATTAAAATTTTATCTAAATTATTCCATCATGTAGGACAAATTTAGACAAATTCTCACTTAAGAATTTTATAAAAATTTACTATTTAAAATTTTTATAAATTCCATCATTAGAGAATTAATATTTATTCTCAATATTTTTTTATTTTTTTCTCTTTTTTTGAATTTAATCATGCAAAAATACTAAAAATAATACATAAAAAATATAAAAAATACTAAAAAATATAAAAAAAAAATACGGCTTAACTGGAGCGGCTTGAAACGACTCAGCTTCAGACACAAGAAGAGGTTGGAAAGCGTAGCTTGGGGTGCAAGGCTCGGCTTGGCTCAGCAACAGCATCTAGGGAACGGGTTAAAATGCGGGTCAACGCTTGGGTGGGTCATCCGAATAAAAACGTGAGGATCTTGAGAAGTCATTTAACTCTAAAACGACATCGTTTCAAGGCCTTATAAAAAGGCCAACTTCCTTCTTTCTACTTCAGATCTCCTATTCTCCTTCTCTCTTTTCCCCTTTTTTTCCCTCCCTCTCTCTCTATCCAAATGAACTCCGATTGAACTTTGATCAGATTCTGAAAAATATCACCGAAATCTGGGTTGAGTAATCGGACAACCATCGAAAAATTCAACTTTCACCAAAATCTTCACCAAATTCTGGAATTCCTCACCAAAAAATTCAAATGACGCTGAAAAATTCAACGAAAGCTAGAAATTTTTCAGAAATTTTCCATAATCTGGAGATTTTTTCAGATTTTTTCAAAAAAACCCCTTTGTTTCTCTAAACCCAAAAATCTTCAAAAAAATTTTTATGCTTTTTTGCTTGCTGTGTTTTCGATTTTTGCTTTCTGTGTGTGTCATGTCCCCTTCCTCTCTGATCAATGGGTATTTATAGAATTTAACCAAAAAATTTTCTAATTAATTCTAACTCCCACTTTGACAATAATTTTATCTTATGCCATAAAAGTTTAATTCAACCATGATTTTGCTACTAGTCCAATCCACGACAGAACCTTCTTTTCTTTTCTTTTTTTTAATTATTATCTCCTAAAATTATAAAAAATAAACAATTAAAATAAAACTCAGAATAACAAATAAACCAATAGAAAAAAAAATTGGGCTAATCTGTCCCCTTTGAACTATGTCCAATGGCTTAGGTTCAAACCCTGTTGAGCCAAACCTAATGGGTTTGAGTCCGGACTAATTAGGGTGCCTACACTGTATACATGGATAATGCATCATTCAGCGTTTAAGCAATTAATGTCATAAGTTTCACGATTTCCTTTAAATTTGTGTTGTTGCTTTGTTCTCAACTCTCTGGGTTGTAATAGGAGGATGGTTTGATGGCATCCAAGATATTGATAAATCATCTTTGACATGGGAACTGTTATGGGAATGGATGGTGGCCTTTCCCTGGGTACCTGCACTATATACTGGCCTATTCTCAACCGGATTGTGCCTTTAGATAGAGGTTTTGTTTTCAATATTCTGGTAGTAAATTAGTAATTCATGTAGACAGCACAAACAAGAATGAACTTTGAAATGGCTCTCATTAGCATCTCAAACAACTCCTCATTTTGAATTGCTTTTGCGTCTGTTGCTTTTCATAAATGTTTCTACTTTCATAGCATGCTGCTCGTCTGGTGTTCTGTTTAAGGCCATTCGCAAATGGAATTTATAATACCAGTCTCAGTGGGCAGCAGTTATGGGATACAGCATTTTTATGCAATCTCAGTTCACATCTGATTTCAGTGAATCACTTGCAAAAGCCGTTTTCTTGTTTTTTTTTTTCTCCATACAGGTTGCTGCTATGCGTGAAGTGTCAGCAACAGATATTTATGGAATGGAACCACTATGGGGAGATGGTTTTGCATGGTTTCTCCTTAGCGAAAGCTGGGGTACAACCGGATGGATTGGGGCTGCTCTTGTGATTGGTAAGTGATTTTCATTTTACGATTTAAGCTTGTTTTAGGATTTGAAATATTATTGAAGTTGATCACAAAAATGACGAAGCTGTTTTTGACATGCCTGAGTAATAAGAAAATGATAGACAGAAGTTAGATCCAAGTTTCTCTTGCATGAAATGATATTGGCAAAATGCTTTAATATGCTTAACTGATAAAACATAATTGCATCAAAATGTTATCTTAGTTTCACTACTTCACTGAATGTCTATTAAATAAAAGCAAGGATTTGCTTCCAGTTTCATGTTTATCTCGCATCTTCTTTTTGGATCCAAGGGCTAGCATTTGCATTGTAAATACCCTTTCGCACAGAGTAAAGGAGTAGCTCCTCTGTTTAAAAAGTAACAAAATTGATTAACCTTTATATCATCATAAGTGGAAGCTTGATGGTGCAGATATAAAGATGTTCCACTCCTCCAAAGGGATCCATAAAGGTTGAAAGAGGAAATCAGGAAGGCAATCTCGTGCGGGTTTCTGAAGTGGAGAAAGGAAAATGACAGAAAAAACTATCTACTTCACCAATTATTGTCAGATACAGAAAGGATGCGATGGATATGTTTTAAGTGATCCCATCTCACATTTTTTTTTCTAAGTATACACCTGGTTGCTTTTATTGCTAAATATACGTATATATAGAAAATTCTATGTTTCATTATTTTAAGTAAATTCAAATGAAGATACATAATAAGAATTTAAGGGCTTTTGCCATGTTGATATGTTGAAGTGCATGCTGAAGTCTTCCTGGTTCCAAAAGTGAACGAATTTTAGGAAGTTCACCATTTAGAATCTATGGAAACTTTTTCTATCCTTCAATCCTCCATTATGTATTCTTGCGGGAAGCTATTTATTGGTTCGTGATTTCCTTTGGCTCTTCTTCATGAGATGAAATGGAGATGGCAGTAGCATGATCAGTGGTTCCATTCAGGTTCCAGATAGCATCGGTTGCTATTTCGGTACACTCAGCGCATTCTTAGTAATGATAGCTCAAAGTCACCTATTGTTACTCGAACACGATGTGAGTGTCAGATACAAGTCGTGTGCAACCCAGGTATGCCTCAAATACTAAACAGAAAATGAAGAATCAGGCAACATAAAATGCAAGCACTCTCGGTGGCTGACTATTCATCAAGCAGCAGCATTTGCAATGTTGCGAACTTGTATCAGAAGGCAAACAGAGCAGCATAGTAGTGGTGACGAATACTGAATATACCTAGTATTTTGCACTAGGTTCATAAAATTTGTCAATTTTCTTATTACTTCCTGTGGACCATCACACACATGGAGAAACAGATATGCAGAATCAAGGTACTAGAGTCTGAAAATCTGGCGCTTTTCTAGGTATGACAGCTGTTGATTCGATTCAAATGTTTTTGTATTTCAAATGCAAATACTTACCAACTTACTGAAGGGGGATTACTTATTCAAGGGAAAGAAAAGAGTACTTATAACAAAGATAGGATCTTTAGTTCATAATGTCACTACAAACATCAGATGATTGCGCCATTAAATAGTTTTGAGGTGCATATTGCTAACCCCATTCTCTTATTATTATTACTGGAAGGGAAACTTTCATTAGAGAAACAGTAAGTAACATAAGATGAGAAAGCTGGAATCAGTTTTTCTTGGCAATGAAAAGGCCCCATCTCTGCTCGCCAGACGAGCTCCTTATCAACTTTGCCTTCCATCCACCAACTATATCATCATAGTCTTCCTGAATATTGGAAAAAGAGCAAGTATCATTAGTGAAGCAGAAAAATCATAAAAACGAAAAAAATGACCCTATGTTAGTAAAATGGAAATACTCACTTGAGAAAAATCAGAGATGAATGCATCCTTGCCCTTTTCAACTTCGCTTAATTCACACTGCAGAACTTCTATGAACTGTAACACAAGCAAACCATTTGTTTAGCACACAAAGCCCAACAGTGTTCATAATTCGAGAAGTATACAAAAAAAAAAGGGGGGGGGGGGATATTTATCTGAACCTGATCAGTTTGATCCTCTGCAGCAACCTCAACAAAACCAGCATCCTTAAGCATCTGCAAACAATAAAACAAAGCAACTCGTGATGTCAGAAATTGTTAATAAAAAACACAGTATATGACATTAAAACAACAAATGATTATTAACTTGAATATACCAGGCCATATGCTTTTACATCATGCAGATCATACCCTCTCTGCTTGATATAGTCTGCAAATTCTGATGACGGAGTTCCGGCACTTTTGCAGTAATCACTTATAAGAACTTTGCCTCCTGGCTTCAACCATTTGTAGAATGATCTAAATAGTGCAGGTTTGTCCTGACAGTCAATGTTAGATACAGATCGTGAGAGAGTGACAAAGTGGATCTAGAAAAACCCAAATGATTGACAAAGTGGATCAGGACATGAAGTAGAATGAATGAACTACATCAAATCTGTATAATTATCCATTAGATAGCAGTTTTCCCTTAGGAATCCTCATTTTTTATGCTTATGTTGAACATCCAAGTAATCTTTTCAAAGGGAAAGGTATTTTAAGAATAATAGAGAAACTTATCAAAATCCTCAGACAAACATAAGCCTCACAGTAGATGAGGTATCTAGTCCTCTTACTTGAATGTGTAGAATGGTGTCACGGCTGTAAATAACATCAAAAGTGTTGTCCGGATAAGTCTTCTTAGTGCAATCAGCAACTTCAAATTCCACTGAACAATGGAGTCCAATAGCTCGTTCAAGAGCAAAAGATATCATATTTGTGGAGAGATCGATGCCTACAACATGGACATCAAATTTCTCTGCCATATAAAAGTCACCTCCACCGATGCCACAGCCAACATCTAGAACCTTTTGGCCAGGCTTAAGATCCAACTTCTCCACAAATTCTTTCGTTGTTTCTGCTCAAAAAACAAGTTTCATTTTAGTGGGGATGACCAAGTGAAAAGATTGAATAGAATAAGGGGAATCAAAAGAAAGTTTTAAGCCCGAGGAACAATAGGGCGTTATGTAAGGACCTTGAGATTATAAAATAGCCATTCTTTACCTAACATAGAAAATATTGAGGCAATGTTATAATTAGTATAATCTCATTATTTGATACATATAAAACTTCCAAACTGCATTGATTATAGCCAGATATGTTGTTTTGAGGTTCAGACATTACATTGGAAAAGATGAAAATTCTACTGCAAAACCATTTCTGCTACTAGATACACAAATCCCAGACAGCTCTATGTATGTAGTAGTAAAATCTATAACAGTTAAGAGTGAATTTTTCATGTTTAATATGCATGTTGAAAGCAATTGCTTCATCTTTCTTTCCCTATTTTCTCTATATATGTGTAGTGAATTCCTTTTAAATAAACAAATATAAATATTTGGTCGAACAGGAATACCAATTCCTCCTGTGCTCACAAATCCTTGTCCAAAGGCACGCTCATAACGGAGTATGCTATTACAATTGTACTGAACAGTATCCAAGAAGCGCTGGAATCTCCTATCATTATCTGAACTGACTTTTTGCCATATCCAGCAAATCTGGATTAAGCAAACAATATGTTGCATGTTGTCAGTAAATCAATTCAAGACAGCAAAAAAAGTAATAATCAATGAGATCATGTTTTATTGCCTGATTTTGATTCTTTTTGTTCCTAACATAAGCTCCGATGCACTTGCAGCCAACTAGAGAAAGTTCAAATGAATTTCCTGAATCACCAGTTGCATGGCATTCTTTAAAGACCTGCATTAAAATACAAGACAAACAATGAGCTCACTCTGTCCCATACATATTTCAATCCTCAGAGTACATTGAATTCAAGATAGATTAAAGGAAAACCTTTGTGTAAAATCTGGGCTCACGGTAGTGAGTTGGGTTGTGCTTCCGCTTGCAGTCACCAGATTGATGAAAACAAGACTCCCTGAAGAAAATATGTCCACCAACCTTCAACCATTTCACCATCCTTTCTGCCAAATTCTCAACCTGCATTTAATGATGGTTTTAGACAGAAATATACTAAAACAAGCTGGTTAACTTGTGAATCCAAAGCCTGCAACATAGCATGCCTCTGTGAACTCCTTTTTTTTTTCATTTTTATTGGAGAAGATGCTATGAACTATATTTAAGAGACTATATACATGTTGGGCATGCATGATACCTAAATAAGAAAAGATTCAGTTTAAAAAAACGAGAAAAAGAAAAACTTGGCACAAGGTATTTGCTCCAAAGAATCTCACCTAGACCTGTCTGTGTGAATAGTTGTGTGTCTGTGTGATTTCATACAGAATATGAAGGATTAAGCCCCAACCACATTTGAAACGATCCATAGGACGTTAAGTCCCAAATTTTGATTCAGGTTTGGCCTAGTAGTTTTTAATCCTTAGAAGGTTGAAGTCCCAAATTTTGATTCAGGTTTGGCCTAGTAGTTTTTACCCCCCCCCCCAGCCCCCAGACTTCCTTGTATGAACCAAAAAGACAAAAAGCAAAAAATCAAGTTTTGCAACTAAAATCACCTCCTTATCTGAGAGATACATTAGCAGCCAATTTGAGAATATCAAGTCTAGTGATTCTTCTGAAATTTTCAAATCTGGGGAAGTAATGTCAGCACAGAGGAATTTGACATTCTTATAATGTCCATTGATGCTTTCATTCTGCAATTAAGGAAATCGAAAGAGAAAATTTAGTCCAGTGCCTTATGAAATAGCAAACTAAACAATTTCTGCAGCTTGAATTTCAATAACCTTCTTTATAACGCTCTCAATGAAGTCTACAGCTATAACATGACCAGCCTTCTGAGCTAATTCACCAGTAAATCGACCAATGCCAGCTCCTAGCTCCAAAATTGATTTCCCTTCATATGGTGGGAGTAGGGAGAGCACCTGCATGTATCAACAATGAACTACTAGGAATCTAAATAATAATTGAAGGATAAAAATGAAGCATAAAAGAACAGCAGCAACAGGTTAATAATAAGCATCAATGCACATTTAACTCAATCATATTATAACAACAACTGAAATTTTCATAATTGAACAATCTTAACTTAATTTTTTTAAAAAACTACAATTAAAAATAGTGGAACAGTTGGCACTGAGAATTCATATAAACAAAAAGCTTCAATTTCTTATCTGCTTTTGAAAAAGCAGAATCTCAACTATATCATTTAACATAACTTAATTTTTCAGTTTTTAAATGAAGCATTGGCTAAAGTTAGTGCTAAAAAGTAAATTAAAAAAAAAAACCCAAAGCATTTCCTCAACCAGTGGCAGTTACATAAACTAATTATGCCACCAAAAATGAAGAAAATAAACATCATTAGCATAATTACAGAGTAATCATCGTGCCACACAAAAATTAAGACTATTAGCATCAGGTACAATACAAATTGTTTTTTTTTTCTTTTTAATTTCCCCCATGCTAATAATTTGTTTGGGACTTTCAATGGTACATTTAGGCGTGAAAACTCCTTCCAAACAAAAAGTAAGAAAAACAAAAATAGTATCGAATTTATCCTATGGAAACAGAGAACATGCTGCTGAAAATATTTACTATATTTACCAAGAAAAATAAAAAAGAAAGAAGTAGAAAAAGAAAATAAATGTAAATAAATTGACTTAATGCTTTAAAAAAAATAAAACTCAGTAGCAAAATAAATAATAAACAAAGAGTGAGGAAAAAGAAAAAGAAAAAGAAACAAAGATTACTTCGGGACGTTCTTCTTTGTCAAGATCAGCGGCTTTGGAGTCAAGCATCATAGCCTCCACTGTTAAATCAACTGAGTGCTCCATCCAATAGTTCTTTTGAACCTCTCGTTCATCTCCTACAACTCCTATCATTTTTCAAACAATCAAATTTATTTATTTTTTACTTAAACGTCAATCAGAGATCCATGCTGTTGTAAATGTTAATTAAATTTTTTGTCTATCATTTCAATCTTTATCATTATTATTATTATAATTTTTTGTTCAAGTTCAATATATTGCAACAAATATTAGATGGAGGTAGAGATCTCACCGTATGCGGCCATGGTTAATGCAGAAGATCTCTAGCAAGCTTTTGGAAGAGGAAGATTTGAGGGGCTTTTCTTCAAATGTATAAAGAGAAAGAGAGAAAAAAGGCTAAAATCCCTCAATGGCAAGACGAGATCTTGAAAATGTCCTAGATCTGCGATTGTTAGTTCTTCCTCTCTGCTGCATCACATACAAAAATGCAAAATAACGGAACTACGATGCTACTTCTCTTCCTTTAGTTGTGGGATTTTAGATCTCACTTCACCTGACCTTTTAAAAGTCAGGGAGGGAGATTTGAGGGGCTTTTCTTCAAATGTATAAAGAGAAAGAGAGAAAAAGGGCTAAAATCCCTCGATGGCAAGACGAGATCTTGAAAATGTCCTAGATCTGCGATTGTTAGTTCTTCCTCTCTGCTGCATCACATACAAAAACGCAAAATAACGGAACTACGATGCTACTACCCTTCCTTTAATTGTGGGATTTTAGATCTCACTTCACCTGAACTTTAAAAGTCAGGGAGGGAGATTTGAGGGGCTTTTCTTCAAATGTATAAAGAGAAAGAGAGAAAAAAGGCTAAAATCCCTCAATGGCAAGACGAGATCTTGAAATGTCCTAGATCTGCGATTGTTAGCTCTTCCTCTCTGCTACATCACGTAGAAAACTGCAAAATAACGGAACTACGATGCTACTTCTCTTGCTTCAGTTGTGGGATTTTTTATCTTACTTCGCCCGACCTTTTAAAAGTCAGGGAGGGGCATCCTTTTATAGCATATTTTAATTATTACTTTTACCTTAATGAATCTTCAGAGAAATTTCTTGCGACAAAAAATTAATAATTATTTTATGATATCAAAAAACAATAATTTTTATAAAAATTAAAAATGCGATTTATAAGTAGTTAAGAAAGCATCCTTATTTTATACACCACATTTAAATTTTATAAACAAGTTAAAAAATGTATATGTGTTTAGTTAATAATATATCTTAACGAAACACTTGTCAATTTCTTGAAATTTAAGTTTGTTTTTTCTTTTTAAAGAGTGAACATAATTTTGAAACAAATTAAAGACAAAAAATGGATATTCAATTTGTGACAGAGAATATTGAAGGTTAAAAAAATAAAATAAAATTTATTAATAAAAATTAAAGATGTCTAAGAATCGAATTTAAAGTCCATTAGGAAGGTTTTGGCAACAAAGTGAAAATTGTTTAAAATTCGGGCCAAGTTTTGCACAAAAAATTATAACGCTCGAATGCAAGATCCGATTAATTTAAAATAATATTATTTATATTGTGTTTGTTGTAAGACTTATGTAGAAACAAACAAACAAACGCTCAAAGCATTGGAGAATAAAGCGATCGAAAGTCACGTGTGACAAAAATCCAGGAAACCTTTTGTTAGTTGTCAACAGCCACCCACCCTCACTTTTGATTTAAATTTATTGAATTTAAGTCCATATAATTTTAAATTTAAATTTGAGTTCGGTTTTAAATTTTAAATTTTAAATTTAATTTAAAATTTAATAAATTTAATTTTTATATTTAATAAAATTTTAAAATATTTTATTAATTAAAATATATTAAAATATAAAAATTTAATTAAATTCAAAAATTATTTAAATTAAATTTAAAAATATTTTAATTTAATTTAATATATAAATCAAATTATTCAAATTAAAATTCGATTTAATAATAATTAAATCAAATTCAAATTTTATTTAAATTAAATTTAAATAATTTAAAAATATTAATATATTATTTATATCTATGACATGATTTCTTTTTTAACTTTGGTTTTCTACACATACCCCTTTTCGTACTTCTAATTTTTATATTTTAATGTTTTCACTCTTTTAATTTAATGATTAAAAATATTTAAAAAATATCAAAAATATGATTTTAAATTGATTTTTTTATTTATATTAAAATTTTATTCTCCTAATATAACAAAAAAAAAATTTATGTTTTAAATCACGTCACGAACCCACGTCTCTTTATTTTTCTGAAAAACGAAACCGCTAACTACAAGTTAAACAAGATCCATCGTTTTTTAAATATTTTTCGGTTTTGTTTTTTTCTTTTAAATAACTTTGATATTTTATTTTATTCTCATATTGTTAATTTAAACATAAGTTTAAATATTATATTTTGGTAAAAATATTATATTATATTCTATATATTATATTATATTTTTCTTACCAAAAAAAATATTATATTTTGATTTGAAATTATTTTATTTTTATTTAAGTTTTTCTAAAACTAATTTAATAAAAATTTTAATAAAAAATTCAAATTTAAAAATTAATTAAATTTAATATAAAAACCAATAATATATAAAAATTATTTTAAATATTATTAATAATTTAAATTAAACATTATTTATTTAATAATAAAATTTTTTAATTTTTATTAAAATATTTATTTAAAAATATATAAAATATATTAAAATATTTTAATTTTACACACTTAATTTATATAATAAAATCTTTTAATTTATTAATTTTAATTTTAATTTTAATTTTAATTTTAATTTAATAATTTTTAATAAAAATTTTATAAATTTCACTTAAAATTTCGTACGAATCTTTTCCAATCGAAATTTTGTTTTTTATTCCAAGTCGCTTGAATTTGTGTAACGTGTAATGTACGAAGGCTGCCCTTTGAAATTTCTAATGTGATTTAGTCATTAATTGGCTTTTGGGTTTGGTGAGGAGATCTCGAGGAAAGGGGTATCAAGTGAGCCAATCAGCACTCAGCTCACGAGTCGAGGGGCATTGTCGCCCTATTATTATTTGCAAGATTTTTGTCATTTTATAGCTGTTACCACTGAATAAGGATTCCAACTCCGACAAACATATAATCTTTTATTTTCAGGTAGTTTCCAATTAAAGATGCTATATTAACCAACCAATCCACTGGCCATCACAAATACATACAAATAGACATATAAATATGCATATATAATTGTTTATACTTTGTGCCAAAAACGAATATGTACAATTGTATCAAAAAATTTCACATACTCGCTCAATTTCATAGCGCATATTTTTTACTCCTTTTTTATCTGTAATTATAGAATATCCTCTTTTCTAACGAGGTTATTTATATATACATATATATATGTTAAATTTGTTTTATAAAATTATAAAGATAAGAAAATTTTTAAAATATATATAAGCGAAGTTACAATTAATATCAAGTATTATATATATAATCACTTAATTTAAATAAATCAACACCTAACCAAACAAATCCAACATAAAATAAAAGTAAACATACAAATGGTAAAATTTGACCTTGAAACTTTAAAGTAACATTTTTTCCTTGTTGCTAAGGTAAAGCTTTATTGGATACTGGTATGCGGCCCCAACTACATCAGAGATTAAATAATTTTTATTTTAAAATATAAAATATTTAATTTTTTATTTTAATAAAAATTATATTTATCTAATTCACTTAATTATTTAGTTTTGAATATTTTTAATAAGACGTTACATGTTAAAATTTATAAAATAATGATAAAGATATTTTAATAATTTAATATATGATTAATTTTTTATTAAGTTAAAATTTAACACATAATTTAATAAAATATTATAATAATTTTGAAATAAAATAATATATGTCAACTTCTTAGAAGTATTTATCAGGACAATTTACATAACCATGATATGAGAGGCAATATAATAATTTTAATCAATTATGGTATGAAAGGTATTTTTTTAATTTAGTATTAGGAATATTATAATAATTTTATTCAATTACAATAAGAATGATATTTTTTTAATTATGATAGAGAGATATTATAATAATTTTGACTAATTATAATAGGAGAGGTTGAAGGGTATTTTGGTAATTATGATAAAATAAACATTATAATAATTATGGCTAATTATGAGAATAAGGGTATTTCTCTAATTGTATTAGAAAGGTATTGTAATAAATTTGGATACATATCAAATAAATAGAGGGGTATTATAATAATTTTTATGAAAATTATTTTAATATATGTTATTTAATATTTAATATTGTAAACGTCCTATTTTTCCGAGATCAATATTGGATCCCAATACTATTTTTGGATTTTCAATCCAATAATTTTTAATTAGATTTTAGAGTGACCCATTTAAATATGATTCGTTTATGTTTCGAGCTTTCTGAACCAAGAGCCTAATCTTTTTTTTTTATTTGATTTTATTATTTGTAGAAAGTGATAATCCTTAAAATAAAAAACAAAGGAAGGGGATTTGCTTTTGAAAATGACGTCTTTCGAAGATAATTAGATTGAATTTTTAATGTACAAAGTGATAAGAAATCCCATTTCAAATCGAGACTTTGCGTTGATTTGGTGTCCTGTGTCAATTAGGACTAATTGGCTATTTAAACAGTCAAGAATCGACAGAAAGGAAGAGATTGGAAACAAATCCCCATTCTATTTGGCCAAGCTCCTTGTTGTTAGTTACCACTTTCTCCAACTAAACCAATCCTCTTTAGCCTTTTGCAATCTCCACCACCAAAAACCCACTACCACAACCACCTAGTTGCAACTTAAAATTGCCATCATTCAGAAATAACGTAGCCATACCTAACCCGAAACCGCATCCCCATCATTGTTGAATCTCATACTAGATCACTCAATCGTTATTGAAACACCACCAGTACCATCACAAAGCCACCATACTGTTCTCACCATCACTAAAGAATCTACATGAGACTTACCCAAAACCCAATAATAAGACCAGCCAAAAACTTAACAATTCAAATACCATAAATTTTCAACATTCAGTAAGCAATTCAGTAAACCAATTTCTCCATTAATCAATACTAAACATATACAAAATAAACCCAATCAGCAAAGGAAAATTTTTTCATTCAAAATAAACTTGGCATGACTGGAATGCCACTAGTATAAAGATGCATGCTATCTTTGTTTCCGAAGGTTATGGTGAAATACTAAAGGTCCATTTGGTTGAGTGATGAGCATAGTTTCGATAAGATTAAAAATTACGGTAGTTGTGAGATTAGTTATTGTAGTGGTAAGATTGGATAATATAACGATCAGATTAAAATCAGCGGTGAAGTTAGGGATGGCAACGGGTCGGGGCGGGGAGGGTTTTTGCTCGCCCCGAACCTGACTTGATATTTTTTTATTATTTTTATATCCGAACCTGACTCGATCCAACATTGTATAAAATCATATCTTATCCGACCCGACCCGAAATTAATAAAATATTATTTTTAATATAAATATAAAATTAAATTATATAAAAAATATATATAAATAATTATAAAATTAAATAAATAATTAAAAAATATATTTTTATATATATATTGGGTCGGGTAGGGTTGGGTTTGCCTAAAACCCGACCCTGACTCAACCCCGATTTTTTCTTCATGCCACCCGACCCGACTTGACCCTAATACCCAATTTTCAAAAAAAAAATCAACCTTAAAAGGTCGGGTCAAGTCGAAACCCATCGATTTTAGGTTTTTTTGCCTTCTCTAGGTGAAATATATGTTTGGATGCAAAAGTAACAATAGCGGTGTGATGGAGTATAGTGAAAATGAAAAATTACCATTAAGAACAATAGATTAAATTTTATATATAATAAATTTATAATATTTTTTATATTTTTAAATTAATAAATAATTAAAAAATTTAAATTATTTAATATCAAATAAATATTTTTGTTAATAAGTTAAAAATTAGTAAAGCTATTTTTTATATCCAATAATATTTATATTATTAAATATTGAGAAATATTTTTATGTATATATGTTAATGTTATTTAACATTTTTAAATCTAAAAATTTTATTTAATAAATAGCAATTTTTTTTTTAAGATTTAAGATAGTATATTAAAGTTAGAAATATTAAAATTATTATTGAAACTTGCTCTAAATTGATGTATTTATAATAATTTACTTTCATACACTTTTAATATCATATTAATAACAATTATTTTATTTCTCAAATGTATTATTACAACTAACAAATTTGATTACATAAACATAATTATTTACTAAAATTTGAAATAAATACTAAAATGAAGAAAAAAATTTAGAAATCATCATTTAAAAATTCCAATTTATAAAACAATGAACTTGCAACGTAGTGATGGCTCATTTTCAATCTATAAAAGACTAAAATATATACAAAAAATCTATTTCCTTTTTTCATGTATAAGTGAAAATTTATCTTGAATATTTATGTAATTATAGCAAGTCATAGAAAGCAACAAAGATCACTATAAAAGTACAACCATTAAAATATTTTTAGAGTTTTACTTAAATGATTTTTCTAATATAATAAAACAAATTAACTTTATAAAACATGCAAAGTTTTATTAGAATTTTGTAATAGACTAGGGTGCACGGGAAGACAAACGCATTAGACTAGCTGCTATTGTTTCTCTTAACATTGTAATTTCATGATGACTTTCTCTACAATTAATAAAACTTGATTCACTTCGATCAAAATTGCTTGTAGAAGTTGGCATATCAGGCATATTCTTGAATTCTATAAAATCTTCATCACTTGATTCAGCATGTCTTTGAATGTAATTATGCAAAACCGTTGTTGCATTTATGATTAGAACTTGCTTTTCAAATGAATAACTTGGAATATCTCTAAAAATTGGCTTTTTTTCTTCCATACTCCAAATGTTCATTCAATCACATAACGCAATGAAGAATGCACATGATTAAAAATTTCTTTTTTTTCTTGATATACGATGATTATCTAGATAAAAATTAGGCAAATGATATCGTTCCCCTTTGTATGGTCCCAAAAAACCAACAATTTGTGGATATCTTGAATCCATAAAATAATATTTACCTACAAAAGATGCCAATTACAAAAATTATATATATTTTGAAAAAAAATAAATTTGAACATAAAATTATTTATAAAAATAATATAAATTTATTTTAAGTAATTAGTAAATAATATAAAAAATGAAATTTATTTACCTTCCCGACCAGGATATGAAAAAATGAAACATATATTAAAGTCACAAGCTGCCATAATATTTTGTGTCGATTCACCTTTCCTACCAATGCAAGGTATTTGGGATGCAAAAATACAAGCTTTTATATGAGTTCCATCCTACAATTAAATAAAACTAATGATATTAAAATCATTAATAACTTTTATCTCAAATTTATTTCAAATCTCTAAATTTTACCTTAAAGTATGGCCAATATCATTTCAAATGTAAGGTGGTACTTTCGCGAATTGACTTTCAATTCATTTAATCCTGTCTATTCCCATTTTAGCATATATATTCAACATATCAAAAAAAAATTTGACTAATAGTTTCACCAGATCGTTGAAATTGCTTTCTCATGTTAAAATTTGTTTACCTATATCCAAGAATGCACAATGATAATGCTAACTTCTTTAGTATAGACACATTCCCATGTTTCAAACCATAACTTGTTTGCAAATCATGCAACAAGCAATAAAATATATTCTTTGGCATCTTAAAACTATTCATACAACGACTATCATACCCGTTTAATATCTCTCGCACCCATTTTTCTCTAATAAAATTTGAATTCATACATAGTTGTTTTGTATATGCATCATCATAATAATTATTCTGCTTAACTTGTGTAACAATTATGGATATTCTTTGTTGATCATCTTCATTTAATTCAACATTATCATGATTCATCATAAAATTCTCATACAAATTATTAAAGTATCCATAACATGAAAAAAAAAATTCACATCTTATGACATTGCATCGTAAATAACCCATAATATTACATATACACACTAATATATAATATAAAATACCTTAACAAAAGCATATTACAATGTTTCATTTGGATTCAAGTTAAAGTGACCATACATCAAAAGAAACATACAACATACTTATACATACATATATTCACAACAACTCAAAATATCATAATACCATATTTCGACAGTTCCTAAACCTAAAAATATAATAACTTACTTTAATTTCACATTAATGACCCATAAGGACTAGACGAAGGTGGTGGTAGTGGTGAAGGTGTTTGTTGGAATGGTTGAAAGCCATATGAAGGTGTTCTACCAAGGAAAAAAAGTGCAATAGCATTTTGTTCATCATACTCACATTGAAGCCACCAAGCCCTAAGATCTTGATCTAAATTCAAGAACACCTCCTGTTTTACCAAAACTTGGATTATTTTGGTGGGAAAAAAATATAGATAACTCTTTCTTGGAATTTCATTTTCCATAGCTTGTAATGCATCCATTGTATCTGAAATAGAATATGAGGAACGATGAAAGATAATTTTATTTATTGATCTCTTTTGGTTACTCATACCATCACATAATTTTTTAATTTAAGTAGTCAATATCTTTCATCAAGATCTTTTCATTGGAGTTGATTTTTTACCTTTGTTTTGTACTATTCCAAGAACCTGTTTGCCTTGATTAAAAGTTTCAAGAGAGGCATTTTCATTTATGTTATCATTGGGTGCAACCTCATTCTCAATATCATGTTCATCTTAATCCCTAGACCCCTCTATAGGTGTAGCATCTTCCCTGGAAGCTTTACCTAGAAAAACACTTGATAAAGGTGTCCATGCATGCTCTCTAGTGGCCACAATGTCACCAAACATTTGCCATATCAACTCATTCAATCATGGCTCAATTTCTCTCCTCTTAAATACTTTATAATTGTTATTTTTCTACATAATTTTTAATGGCTAAATGTTATCTTCAAAATTTCAAAGATTGACTATCGATATGAATTTTAACTAATTTAACACATTATAATATTGATATAAGTAGCACTAACCTATAATTTTTCTACCCGCCATTCATCAGTTGCATCAATTGTCTTCTTAAAAGGACACCACCCTAAACCTGTAGAATTTTTAAGTAACTCAGTCCACAATCTCCATTTTTTTTTAAATATGTCCCACTTATTTTTCAATTGAGATTTTTCATAACTTTTTTATGTCATAGATCTAAAAAGGCACATAACATTTTCTCACCCTTTGGAATTCAGATGAGTTGTAGGTTTATTACTGACAGTTACTTCATTCACGCAAGTTCACAAAACATCATTGTGAACTCGTCATCCCAAGTGGCTTTGGTTGTTAAGATAGTATTACCCTCGACATTATTTCTTGTCTTCACTATATATTATTATTTCAAATTTAATAAATTATTCATCAAATTATTTTGAACATAACATATTAATAGGAAAAAAACTAATATCAAGTTCAACAAAGAAAGACAAAACCAACATATAAGGAAAAAAATGGTTTATATTCATCAAGTAAAGAGAACACTCTTTTTAATGCATTCATAGAAACAAAGGCAACACAAGGAGAACTTTAAACTGTGAAACATGATAGAGAAAATAAAGTGGCCTACCTTTATGTTAGATTGTGCTTCAATGATGGAACATGGTTAATGTCTCCAAATTTTTAGTCTCTCTATAAGCACTAGAGAAACAGTATCCTAAAAACACAAGGAGAAACAATATCCAATTTTGGGATATTACTTTATCATAAACTAGCCAAAGTTGTAATTTGAAAAGATGTGCTCAGAGCCCTTAAACTAACGTTTAACTTTTACAAGAGCAAATTTTACTGAAGTAGCTTAAAACATCTAAATTATGGGTAAATTGTAATTTTTTTCAGTAGTTTGGGATGTTTGATGTAAAGACTATGACTATAAAAAAAGTAATTAAAACTTTAAAAACTTGCTCTTATGTAAGGATTATATTTTTAGCAATTAAATAATTATAATTAACACTCTCTTCTCTGGTTTAATATTTTATTTTTAGGAGCAAAAGGCTATTCTAAAGAATGAGACTACCACTCTAATGATACCAATCTAGGTTTAACCATCATTATAAGGAAGAACGTTATTGGAAATTGAAATAGAATAGAAAAGAACATCATAACTATAGCTTTTGCTCTGTTGGATATCTAATATTTCTTTCTCTATAGAGTTTAAAAAAATAATAATAAGTATTATTCTTCTAAGCAGCTCAATAAATTAGAGGCAAGTAGGCTCACTTTATCTAGTTAATAAAACAATTTGAAAATTGAAACAACACATTACTATCTTTAGGCAAATAAATGAGAATAATTAACAACACAAGATTAGCATAACAAATGTTTAGTTTTTTTATTATCAATAAGGGAAATGTATATTTTCATGCGTTCAATTTAATTTGAAACAACAACTAAAATTTAAGAGACTATTTCAGATACTCAAAGGCAGAGAATTCATTAGGTCTAAAATAGTAGGCTTTCTCCATTTTTCTTTTTCTTGTATGAAAAAGTAAATGCTTCTAAAGGGATCCAATCATATACAACCAAATTTATTTGCATCAAAACTATAAAAAAAATACATGAAATAGGAAATCTCTAGCTGGGGATTAATGAACTGAAGTCTCATTAGACTAAAGGATTATTTCCTAACTTTGAGTTTATCAAAATCTTTATTCTCTGATAATGATACTTTTAATCTTTATTCCATAAGTAGGGCATTTTAACCATATAAATGCCATGCCATTGTCTATGTGGCATCTGACTTGTATTATTATATTTCACCATCAGCATTTTGAATTTTTGATTTTGACATTCATGTTCTAATTACTATCCTTAATCCTCCTTTTCTATCTCTCTCTTGTAAAAAGAAAAATCCAAAATCTCTACCAAAACGTTTTTTTTTTTTTTGCCAAAATTATTTTCAAAAGGAGACAACTAACTACTACTCATTTGAAGCTTGTTTTTCTTCTCAAATGAAATTGCCATTTTACCCACACAAATTTATTAGGAGGTGTAGGCTTATTATTTTAGTTTAGAAGTTTTGTTAAGTCTAAGAGGATGTTGGTTCCCACTTGATTATTGAGTCTGATTCTTTAGTGGCTCTTAAATGATGTTGTAAGATGGAATCTAGACCTTGGAAACTACTTTTAAATGATGTTGTAAGATGGAATCTAGACCTTGGAAACTATGGCCCTTCATAAATCAAATTGATTTTTAACGTTCAATGTGTGAAGTTAGCTTTTTGAAGATTTATATAGAGGTAAATAGTTAGGTTGATTTTTTAGCTAAAGCAGTAGTTTACAGAGTTGAGAATTTTATTGCTTGATGGTAAAGTGTATTCTTTTTACTACTGGTTGGGACCAATTCTGCATTCTGGTTTGTTCTTTATCTATTGTATGGGATGGTTATTTGCACTTTATTTTATTTTGGTTTGGCTTTTGAAAGTTAGGTTGTGTGGATGATTAGGATGGGACTAAGAATATATACTCTATTCCAAGTGTTATAATCTCCTAATGAATAAAATTTTGGTTTAAATGATTAACAATACTAATTTGATTTTCGAAACATTTTAATTCCTATGAAATTTCACATTTTAATTAAGTTACAATATAGTTTTGCTCATATAAAAAAATGCAAAATAATTAAATTAAATTTATTTATGAAAAATTTGGACATTTCATTTTTTGCCTATACTACAAAATATAGATGATAAAATATTTGAATGCAGAAATAGGGGACAGTGGCATTTCGTGAACAAACAAAACTTAATTGAAATAAATAATAATAAGTGGTAGACAGTAACAAAAAACCAATGAGATATACATAGTTATACTTTTTTCTCTCTCTGATTGGGATTTACTTGGTTTAAAATGTCTTAATAAAGGAAATAAGTTTAAAAGTACCATATTTTGGTAAAAAAGAGATTAAATTATCCTTGTTTAGGAAAAAACTCTTAGACTAAATATTCCTATATCTTAAAGAGTATAGAACTCTTTCCCAGTGATAAAATAAAATAGAAAAATCCAAAGCAATCTTAATTTTGGGTAAAAAAAAGAATCACACCTTTCAATGCTTTCAACCCCATTCGTCAAACAACTTAAAACCAGCAACAGCTTCAATGAAAGTTGAAAGAGGCAAGGAAATAGAATAGGTGACAAGAGCAAAAGGCGACAATATAGAGGAAGAGGCAATTTAGGGCTAAGAATTTGGGTTGGTGATAAAACACATGAAGAGAGAAAAATAAATGAAAAAAAAATTAGATTTTAGGTTTTTTTTGTAAATAAAAACTCATTTAAGGGCATGATAGGAATGTAAAAAAAAATAATAGGGGATAAAAAAGACTTGCTTGGATACTAATTATCTATTGAACCTCTAAAAGTCTAATCTTCAACTGGTGTATCAGTGCGATTCAGGCTAGCAAACTCACCATCACTGATGTTATCCAAATATAAATCACGATGAGATTAAGGGGAAAAAATGAAGAAAACTCAACACATTAGAGGTTCAGTTAAATCCAAATGAGGCCTAAAAAGGTGTTGTCAACTTATTTCTTTGTAAGTAGGCATTTAATAAAAGTGAAGCATTGGGATTATTCCATGTTATCACAAGCAAGCTTCTGGTGATGATATTGCTTGCTATTTTTCTTTGTTAATTATATTGGTTTTAACGTGGTGGTCCATTGTTTTTTTTTTTTTTTATGTAATTCACATAATGATAAGACTGCTACTCTTGTATGATTTTTTTTTGTCTATCATATTTCTATTCTTTCCCATTAGTGATATGTTGTTTGTATTAGGATGATTTTAAATTTAATTAGAGATGCTTTCATTTAATTAGATGCATCAAGATATTAATGATTTTTACATATGAGTTCATTAATAATAAAAAAGAATAAATAAATAATTTATAAATTTAATATTTTGTATTTTTCATCATATAAATTAAATTAAATTTTCTTTAAAAATAAATGAAAAATTATTTCAAATAAAAAAAAAGCCCAGAACGGTTGATTCTTTTGAAATTCTAAAGATGAAATTATTCTAAAGATGAAATTCTAAAAAATCAAGAATAATTGATTCTTTAGAAATTTTTAAACAAGAAATTTACTTATAAATCTTACCAGAATGGAGGCAAAATTAGATAAAATTTCAATAGTGATAATTAACATTTATTCTCAAACAATATAGAATTACAAATTTTAAAAATAAAAAAAATAAGTTTTAATAATAAAAATGAAGTAAAAGTTAATAATGAAATTCTAAGAAATCAAGAATGATAGATTTTCTTAAAAAATTTTAAGAAAATGTTTCTAAATATTTTCAAAATAGTGAAAAATTTAGATAAATTTTGAATAAAATAAAAAAATTTAAATTAAATAACAAATTAAATATTAATCAATTTGACGATGAAGCCTATTAAAAAAAAAACAAATTGGATTCTTTGAACACTCTTAAAGTTAGAAAAGTTTTAGGAATTCCACGGAATGGTGAGGAAAACCTAAAATTCTTTCCAATATGTAAATGTTTAAATTAATTAAAAGCCATAAATAAAAAAACCATCTAGCCAAGACTTTAGGATAATTTAGAATTAATTGGTACTATCTTAGGAGAGGTGCTATGGGGTTAATATAATTTTTTCCACATATAAGCGTACTTTCAAATCTAGTTATAAAACATAAACTAGAATCTATTCTTTTAGCAACCCTTAGTCCGGTTTAAGACATAAAATGATAGAATCATTAGGTGCAATCACACCTAGATAATAAAAAAAATAGTGACAACTCCTCTTGTCGTGTCTAGTGATTAAGTTCATGGACTTATATGTTATAATATTTTGGCGACTCCACTGGAGACATCATAAAGATTCAGGCCATTAATTAATTTTAAATTATCCTTATTTTTGGATTGGTTGGTCTTAAATTATTGGTTATTTTATTTGTTTTATTAATCTTATTGTTTCTTATGTTTCCTATTCTTTCACTTGGCTTGGGAAAATTGTGGATAAAGATATATATATATAAATATATTCTTTCATGCATATTATAATATGCATAAATATCACTTAAGTTTTACACATAGATTTCATCCCTTTTAAGAGGGAGTAAAGTACATACGCTTTCGTGAAATGATAACCTCTGTAATGGCTAGCGAAATGCTCCTACTTAAATTGAATCCTTTCTATTAGAAGCTTGTGATAGGTGAAGATTAGAGTGCCTTACTAGTCTATCATAGATGATGATGTGAAGAAGAAGTTAGAAACCTTTAGTGGTCAAATAACCCAGCCATGCACGTAAATAACATTTAAAAGATCAGCCTTAAGGTAAAGCCATGCCCACCCTTATTAAGAATATAACCTAAGTTAGGTTACACAAAGTGATGATTTTGCTATTTTGTTTATTGTTTGATTATTTGACTTTTTGCATTTGCATTATTAAATTGTTATATAGGAAGCATTTGCCACATAGTAGTTCGTTGATAGATTAAATTTCAATCACATCCATGGAGAGCCTTATATAGTCTAAGTCTTCACCAACTCGTTATGAAGCTTCTGATCAGTTGAAAGTCAAGTTAGAAGAAGTCCAGCATAAGGAGGGAGAATGTTTGCCTAAGGGTTATATGACAAAAATTCCTGAAAGTTTATATCTTTATCTTTAACAAAATGATCTAGTAGATTTGCGCAATATTTGGAAACATTTAAACAGAATAAGGTTGGAAGCATTCAAGAGAAAATATGGGGATGTGGCTTCACTTCTCTTAATAGTGGTGGATGATAATTTGATTAGGGCCATGGTATAGTTTTGGAATCCATCATATCAATGTTTTTTATATAATGAAGTAGATATGGTGTCAACCATTGAAGAGTACATAGTTTTACATCGACAAAATCCATTGAATCTAGATAAAATCTATTAGACAAATAAGACAAGTTATAGTAAGAAGCTTGCCAAAATGCTCAGACTCAGTTTACCTTAGGTTGATGCAGGTTAAACCAAAATGCAAAAGTAAAAGGATTCCATAGAGTTTTTTTTCTTTTTTTTTTATGAAACTTCATTAATGATCATTTAGATGATGAACAAGGCATGATTGCAATGGCTTTGGCCATATATGGATTGGTTGTTTTCTCGAAAGTTTTAAGGTATGTCGAAGTGGTGTAGTGGACTTTGTAGATCAAATTGAGCACAAGATCAACATGGCACCAACTATTTTGGTCAAAACTATTAGAAGTTACCAAAATAAGAAAGAACATTTCAATGGATGTGTGCAACTATTTTTCTTTTGGATGAAAAGCCATTTTGAATGCATAGAAAATGAGTTTAACAATCTTTACCTCACGTCCAATATTCCTATCAAGAAATTTTGTAATAGTAAATGACCAAAGGCAAGATCAAAGGAATATTGTGTATCTTTTTTATGAAAGCTTACTAGTTAAGAGGTGGAATGTAAAGCACCATGGATGCAATATAGTTCTACACTTTATAGTTGTGGAAGTTAACCTATGGTTTCTTTCTTAAGCTTATGGGGTATTTTCATCTACGCTCCAACAATGGTACGAAGATGATTTGGATACAAGCAACTTATTTTGATTACACATGGTCTCAATCAGATAGAATTCTCATTCATTGGAAAAGAACTCTCAAGAGGCTAGAAGAAATCACTACAACTTGAAAGAATACTATAAGGGTCGGCCAAGAAAGTCTTACATACAATGTAACTCCTGAGTATTTTGTTAGGCATGCTAGGAGAGCCAATGACATTATGATCCCTCAAGAGTGCAAATCTAATCACCCCATAAACCAACCCTATAGGATTTTTTACTGAAAATGAAGATTGTCAAGAAAAAGCTCCAAAATGAGATAGATGAATTGGAATGAGAAAATAAAAGGATGAAAAATGAGATAAAAGACAATTCAAAGTTGTTTAGTGAAGAGAGAAAGTAGTGAAAAACCTTATTTGTCGATTTAGATAAAACACATTTATCAATCACCTCTAAACTTGTTGACTCTGATAGGAAAATGAATTGTTACAAGTAAGGGTAGAAAAAGGGCAAAGGCCATTACTGGAGCCCAAAGACATAACCGGATTCTTAAAAAAATGGTTGATCAACAAACAACACATTGAGGCATCTTGACCAACAAATGCCAATTGTATGCCAATAGCAATAAACAAGTCAGGAATGCATATGTGGCAAAACATAAGCATGTGAGGCACTTGTTTAATTAGATTTGCATGGCTGTTGATAAGGCATCTAAAATGGAAGAATGGGTTATATAATTGAAGATAGGGGTGCAACTAGTTAGAACTTATAGATAACAATTGGTTAATTTCTTGGATGAGGCACAATACCATTACAATAAATTAAAAAGTTCATTAGGAGGTGATAGATTTTATAGTTTTAGAACTTTATTAGGATAAATTTTCAATTTAAGATTTCTTTTATTAATAATTGTTATATGGTAAATACTTATTAGTGCATCCGTTCACTCATTCATGCATACATGATTGAAATACCATATGCATATCATCTTGATTATTAATTGTGGTAAATTTGGTTCAAGATAGCTCAATTGTCAAAGGTTTCAAGGCAATCTACTTATCAATAGTACAACATCCATGGAGCAATAACAAGGTTATCGAATTGAGAAAATTAAAAAAGTTTGAGAGAAACTTAGCCTAAATAATGAATATGTTGAAAAAAACTGAGTAAAAAAAAGGCTTCGAGCTATCGAGGGAATGAGCTTCTATGGTTTTATGGATGCATTAGAGTTTTGCTTGGTGCCAGATGTGATTGTTCGACCCAAGTTCAAAGTTTCAAAATTTAAGAAGTATGATAGGACTAAATGTCTCGTGAACCATGTCACTATATACTGTATAAAGATGGCTGCTTATGCTCATAATGACAAGCTCTTGATTTATGTATTTAGGATAACCTGATAGGATATACTACTAGGTGGCCAATTAGGTGTAACTCATATCCATTCATAAGAGGAATTGGCTAGATCATTCATTGCCAAATATAAACACATCATAAAGTTGGTCTTGGATCAATTATCTGTATAAAGCATGACAAAGTAAGATATTGAGTGTTTTAAGGAATATGCCTAAGATGGAGGGATGTTGTTATCCAAGTCCAATCACTTTTAATAGAAAAAAAAACTATGGTTTTGTTTGTCAATACTCTTAAAACTCCATTCTATAAAAAGATGATTAGAAATGCAACTAAAAAATTTACTAACATGGTCATATCTAGGAGAATAATAGAGAATGCCATAAAAAATAGAAAGCTTAAAGGCCATGATGTAGTTATCACAAAGGAAATTTATATGCAGAGAAAGAAAGAAGAATATTCCTAAGCCTTAATTTATGAGGGGTAATAGGTTAAAGGCTTTATCCTATACCATTCTTATTTAACGTACCAACCTTATTACCCTACTATAAATAACCTTTTCTAGAATCCTTATCTTTATCGGCCAGTCTAGTAGTTAGGCTTCTATGCGAGTCCATACCCTTAAGCAACTACTCATGCTCCTACCTCTTAACCAAGGAGTAACCAAAGAAAACAAAAAAAAAAGCCTTGAGAAAATCGTAATCTCAATTTCTTATCTTTTGCCTCTATTAATAAAACACTAGAACCTTAACCTTGAGCCTTTGAAAACTACTCCAAATCCTTTGGCAAAAGGTTATGATCCAAATAATAAATATGATTATCACATTGGGGCAATTAAGCACTCAGCTAAAAGATACAAGCAGTTGAATGAGAAGATTGAAGGTTTCATCAATAGTGGCATGTTAACACAAGAGCTCGTGGAATAAAAAAAATCTACTTTGACATAGATTTTGTTTTAAATTGTGGATTATTGTCTCAAACACTCATTCTATATGGTAATTTTAAAAGTCTACATTTAATTTGCATAATGCTATTGGTAATAAGTTTAGTTCTTTTAGTTTTGATTGTTTGAATAAATTTCAGCATGGTTGATTTTTTGAATGATGTGAAAAATCTTAAGGAAATTTGGTGATTACTATTAAGAATGAATACCTGAACATATCATGATGAAAACCATATCATTCAAAACTTTGAAAATCCTTAAGGGTAAAAGTTTTAGAAACCTTACTGCTATTTCACCATAATGAGTTTTAAAAGTTATTGATTTTTATTTGGTCTATAAGCAATGAGATGATTGATTTTTAGAATCTTTTGAAAATTCTTTATAAATCAATTCATAAGGTACTCTCAAAGTTTTGGATTTTGGTGATTTAATAAATGTCCAAGCTATGTCAAATATGTTACCACCCATGTTCCTTTACAAATCTCAAAATCTTAATGAATCATATTTCTATAATTTGTTTAGTGTTTTGACTTGTACAACATTTTTTTCCCTTTTCAATCATTTTCCACAGTGGTTTTTTGCCTACTTTTTGGGTCAAATTTACAAAAAATGCCAAACCATTTTATGTCTCAAACATCCTTTGGTACCATCCTAATGGGTGAACATCTAAAGTAGATTAAGAAAAATTTAGAAGATGCATTATGAGCATGAGTTAAAGAAAAGATGAAAAAAATTAATTGTAACATCATTTGAAGTATTTAAGTGATTTTGAAATCAAAGAAAATTTTCTATAAAGAATTATTTTTCAATAGAAATTTCCAAGTTTGAAAAGACAAATGGTCATCTTTTATCTTTCATTTCATGAAAAAGAAAATTTGTCCATTATTACCTTTTTAAGCTAATTAAATTTCCTTTTCTGAATGAACCCTAACCAAGGATCACTCTCTATATTGAAAGGCAAGTATGGATAAAAATATCTTTGTGAAAACATAAGATCCAAATTTAAAAATTAAGAAATGATGCCTAAAATTAAAAAGCAATTTTGAAGTGAAAAAAGTTCTAAAATTTTGAATTCAATTTGTCAAAAGTGGAAACATGCAAAAAAAGATAAGCAAAAAAAAAAAAAAAAAAGAAAAAAAAGCAAAAAAAGAGAGAAAAAAGATGAAAAATGCTTGTTTCGAAAGAATAAGAACATATTTCAAGAAAATGAAATGATCCTTAGTTCACTTACCTTTAAAACACATAGTTTAGGCCCTTTGATCCTTTATTTCTAAACATCAAATCTTGGCCTATGTTACATCTTTTGAAAAATCCATTTTGATAAAAAATAGATACCTAAATTAAAAAGAAAAATTCTTTGGAAAATCATCATCATTATTTGGTTTCGAATAAATTTTGATGTCTTAATTGCATGATGAAATAATCAATAAAAAAAAGAAAAAAAAAGGAATGGAGCTATAAAGTGAAAACCTAAAAAAGCAGTCCAGAGCAATATTGAAACTTTGAAAGCAACTCATGAAAATTTATGCATGATTATACTAAAAAAAATTAGTGAAGGGCATTTTAAATGAACCAAAGTACGTTGAGACCCTTGAACAATGTAAGATCAACCTTGCTTTGAAGAATTGCCTTGAAATTTGAACATTTCCTTTATTTTCCAAAATTTTGAGCTTATCATAGTTAGTCTTGACATTTATTAAAATGCCATAAAGCTAGAAACAAAGAGATTGCCAAAATAGTTTGTGTTTAAAGCAAATCATTTTACAAGTACTTCATGCATCTCAATTGTGACCCTTGATGAAGAAACATTGGTGTTCCTTTTTCACCCAGTGACATAGCCTTTCTTAATAATTGAAATCTTTATGTGCTGACCCATCTTATCCACTTGGAAAGATTAAGTTACGATTCACTTCACCCATTCTATATATTAATCATTGATTTCTAAGAGATTGTGTGTTTTAACAGTGAAGAAAACATTATGTATTAATCATGAAAACAATTATGTGGGGCAACTACCATTTTTAGGGTTTTTAAGAAATGTTCAAAAAAATAAAAACCTTTTGAGCAAATGCATTTTTGAATTTTAATGCCCATTATGGGGCAATAGGTGAATTCTTGATCACTATAACAAGAATGATATTTTTAGGGTAAAGAGAATGCCCAACATAAGGGACCATCATTAAAAAAGATTCATAGAAGAATTGTCTTCAAGAATAAAATGATTTGAATAAAATAAAAACATTTTGAGGATGTTTGCTTCAGTTCATGAAAGAACTTGTCATCTAATTCTAAGGCTGTGTGGTGGAAATTTGGAAAGAAGATATGGTTTTGAAAATCATATTATCACAATTAAAGATACATGGCATTGATTTTTTTTTCATGCATTATATTCATTGCATACATTCCATGTAGTATATTTATCACATACATTCCATGTATCACATTCACTATATACTTTCAACAGATAAGAAAGATAGAAGCTTAGTCTTGAAGCTTTGTTTGAGGAAAAATTTTCAAGATAAGTTTTTTTTATAAGAAGCTTCTAATAAGGAGATCATTTTTCAAATGAGATTTTTGTTTAAAACTTTCAATTATCTTTTTTAAATTTTAAAATTATAGAGCCTTTATTTTAAAAGAATATTTTTTTATAATAAGAATGATTTGTAAGACATAAGGGCATAATCTCTAAGACCTCTAGATATGATCAATAAGACCTTTAGGCATGATCTCTAAAACTTCCAAGTGCATTTTTCAAATTTTAAAGCCTTTGTTTAAATGAACATTTTTCAATGATAAGAATGATTTATAAGACCTTAAGAATGACTTCCAAGATGAAGGGGAATGATTTATAAGACTTATTGGCATGATATTCAAAACTCTGGAAATCTTTTTGAAAATTTTAAATTTATTGCTTCTCTCTAGGGTAACATTTAAAAAAAAATCTTTGAAATAAGCCAAACCTAGACCTAATGGGTGTTTATATTTTTGCATAATTTTTGTTTCATAGAAAATGAACAAAAGAGGGGCAACAGTAGACACCCTATTTTGTTCGAGATCAATATTGGATCCCAATGCTTAATTTCATATTTTTGATTTGATAATTGTTAATTAGATTTTAGAGCGACCTATTTAAATATGGTTCATTTTCTATTTTTTAAACCACGAGCCCAATCCTTTTTTATTTTTATTTGATTTTATTATTAGTAGAAAGTGATGATTCTTGAAAAAAAAAAAAGAAAGGGGATTTACCTTTAAAGATTATCACAATGTGTAGGTTCAGAAACTTGATCGCTGAATGTGGAAAAACTAAAGAAAAAGCATTTTCGAAATATCAAAATCAAGGATTCTTTACCAATATTTTTGAAGGTGTGGTTAGCTACCTAAAAAATTTATCCTTTTAATAAAACATTAAAAGTTTAAAATTTATTAAAAAGATATTTTTGGTCTATGAGAATAGAGTTGAATTCGAGAGTCAGTTATGCGTGAGGAAAGATTAGTACTTTTACAGCGCTTGTTAAAAATAATACCAATTAACTACATGTTATCTTTGAGTTTTTGTAAAAATGGCCCTAACTTTAATGTTTACAAATTAATTCCTTAATTTTATTTATTCATCCCAACAAACGAGTCCTTTTAAACTTTTTGTTTTCGAAAACAAATAGTTTTTATTTTTTGATCTCAAAAAATGAAAAAAAAATCAATTTGGGTCAAGATGAAAAATTCTAAATATCGAAATGCTTCCTTTACTACCCTATATTTAGGCAGAATTTAAAAAATGACTCTAACTTAGGAGTTTTTAAAATGCCCATAAACCAAGATAACATTTCGTGTAAATGATAACCATTAAGATCACCCTATATTTAAGCTAGATCTTAAGGGTCATTTTTACTGTAAATATTACCTTATTTTATTATTTTTAAAATAATTTCTTATAAGACTTTTATTTATGAAACATTTAAATGATATGTATGAGCATATAGATATTTTATTTGAATGGCAATTGAAGGGTAAACTACAAACACAATGTACAAATGCAATGACAATTCCAAGATATAAATGCATGCAATGTTTTCATTAAAAATTAAATGCAAATGAATAAGAGTGGGTTTAGGATTGGCTTTTTAGGTTTAAGTTTTGGGGTTTAGGATTGGTTAGGCTTAAGGTTTTGGTTGGGGTTCAACTTGGTTTAAATTTAAGGTTGGTTTGATCTAGTGTGGGGTATGGTTCGATTTGGTTAAAGTAAGGTGTCATAATGTATAGATATGTGAATCTATCACAGACATGGTTTAAAAAGTTGTCACCATTCTTTTTTCTTGTTTAAATGTAATTGACCACCTGACAGAATCTATCTCATTTAAAAAGAAGTCCTAAGATTGACTTTAAATAGTAGATTCTAGTTCACAAAATCAAATTTTAGGTTCGAAAGTGTGGTTAAGGGTGAAGAAGGTTATGACACCCTTATAGTGCCTATCCAAAGTATGGCACCAGTATGATTTTAGATTATCCAAGCCTTGACCTTATTTTGATTTACCAAAATATTTAATATTAAAAATTGATCTTAAAATTACTCCAATAGTTTGGTAGCAATTTAAGGTAATTCTCTCATTTCAGGAGTATTCATGGAAACTAGTGTCCTACTCTAAAGAGGCTCCATCATCGAGTTCATAAATACATTTTTATTCAGAAAATAATTAGTAAAATCCTCCAATAGTTTTGTAAAATTTATTTTGATGCAGATCTTCCAATAGTTTGATGAAATTTTATTGTAAAATTATTTTAGAAAATGCATTAAATCTTTTAATAGTTCGGTAATATTTAATTTAAAATGCAAATCCTCCAATAGATTGGTAGGATAAAATGAAAAATATTATATTTTTTTTTAGAAATTAATTTATGAAAGTTTGGTAGAATTCATTAATTTAAATTCATGAAAAATCCTCCAATAGTTTGGTAACTATAGACACCCATTTGTGTCCGAGCAAATTGGGGTCAATTTTCTTTGTTATTGTCATTTCTTTTACTATAGTATAGTATGCTATAATATAATATTATTAGTATTATTATAGTATAGTCTCTTATATTATATAGTATTATATTAGTATCATTATGCTTATTATTATTATTATATTGTATTTATTATACTATAGTATTTTATTATTATTATTTTATTTTATTTTATTTTATTTTCTTGCTTTCCTTTCTTGTTCGATCTGTGAGGACGATTTTGAAAACTGAAATTGATTCAATTGATCATGGTTAAAAAGGGTTTATGCTATAGATCATGAAGTCTTTAATTTGGATTATAGTTGTTAGCAAAAATTTAGCCATGAGATCATACTCGAATAGAATCCAATCCCAAGATTCAAGCCTGGGATTGATTCTATTCGTTTCCTAAAATCTTTTCTAAGAGGGCTTATAAATGGAATAAGAAATCAAAGAAATGACAAAGGAAAAAGGGAGTGAAAAAGATGGGGTTATTATTAGGTAGTAGGGTTTTTTTGGAAATTTTCGCTTTTTAAGATTTTGATTCGTAGGATTTCTAGGTTTAAATTTGGGATTCTAAGATTAGGTTTAGATTTTTGGAAAGAGCAAGAAAGATTGGGGAATTTCTAGGTTTTTTTTTTGGAAAATTCTGGAATTTTGGAAGAACACTTGAATTTTCTGATGAAGTTTTCGGCAAAATTTTGGTGAAATTTCCAGAAATCGGTAAAGTTTTCAGATTTCAATTGAATTTTTGGATAGGTTTTTAGAAAGATGTGAGAGAGTTTTCTGGTTCGAGAGAGAGTGGGCAAAAGTTTTCTGAGCCTAAATGCAAAAACTTGGCTTTTATACTAGTCCCCAAATGACAACGTTGTGAACACCTCAAACCCAAGCATCTGCCCGACAACCTGCGTGAAGATACGCATGCTGACCTAACCCATTTCACAAGGTTTTCTTTTCCATTTTCATTGTATTTTTTTTATTTTCATGTTTTAAGTTTTATTTTATTTTGATTTTTTTATTATTTTATTTTACTAGTTTTTTATTTCATCTAGCAATTCACTTTTAAAAAAAAAAAAAACAAAAAAAATATTTTCTCTTTTTGGAAAATAGAAGAAGAAAAAAAACTATTTTCCAATAAGATAAAAAAAAAATAAAGCTAAATATTTTTTTCAAATAGGTTTATGGAATCCACCAAACTATTGAAAAATTTTATAAATCATTTTTTTAAAAAATAAAAAATAAAAAATAATAAATTTTATCCTTTAAACTATTGGAGACTTACTTCAAATTAAGTCTTACCAAACTATTGAGAGACTTAATGAAATTCTAAAAAATTTTCACAAATGTTTTTGCAATGAAATCTTACCAAACTATTGAAAGATCTGACTTAAAGTAAGTCTTACCAAACTATTGAAAGACTTTACTATTTTTTTTGCATAAAATACATTAATAAATCTGATGACGAAGCCTCTTCAGAATAGGAAAGTAGTCTCTATGAATACTTTTGAGGAGAGAAAATTAACTTAAATTGCTACCAAACTATTGAGGTAATTTTAAGACTAATTTTCAATATTAAATTATTTGGTCAATTATAAAATGATCAAGGCTTGGATAATTTGAGATCAAACTGGTACCATCCTTTGGATGGGCGTTGTGGGGGTGATATAACCTTTCTTATGCGTAATCGTACTCTTGAACCTAACATTTGGTTTTATGGATTAGATTATGCTTCAGGTGGCCAACCACACTTAAACAAAAAAGATTGGTGGAGACTCTTCTAATTCATGTTTAGTGGTAGGTCCACGGATCTATACGTTATGATAGTTTGGCAACTCCATTGGGGACATCGAGAGTCAGGCCAATAAATGATTTCTTAATATCCAAGCCTTGCCTAATAAATTTAGGATTTTTTTTCTCTTTCCTATTTATTTATTTATTTTTTACTTATATTTATTAGTTATTCATTTATTTATTGTCTATATTTGTCTTTCATTTGCATGTACATAACATAAAGCTCTCCACTTAAGCTTTACCTTTATGAGGGAGTGAAGTACCTATGCCCTTGTGAGATTTCATGTCTCCACATAGGCCTGTGAAACACTCCTACTTAGATTGTACCTTTTTTGCTTGTAGCCTATGATAGGTGAGGATAGGAGTGCCTTACTAGTTTGTAATGGATAATGATGTAAGGAACAATTTGGGAACCTTTTAGATTTAACCTATGCCGTATATAGTTAACCTTAAGAGCCTAACCATGGATAGAGCCTCATATTCCCACCCTTTTGTAGTTAATCAAAGTTTCAAGGTCATGTTAATAGCGTTTTTATAAGGGCATTCAAAAGTATTTGATTTAGAGAACCAAAAGGGGGTAAGAGGTGGCACTTACACCTAAAGACCATTATTAGTTAGTGGACCATGAGTTAGATGATGTGCCTTTAAAACCAAAGTCTGCAAGGAAAGAACATGAAGTAGAAAGAGAGAAACTAAAAAAAGAAATTATTAAGCTTCAAAAAGAAAATGACCAATAGAAGAACAAAGTAAAAAAATTAGAAATCCAAGTCCACAGGATTTCTAAGGAATATAGCAAGGCCTAAAAGGTTATCCGAAAATGAGATGATACCCTTCAGGAATTGAAGGAGTTACAACAAGAGAATAAGAGATTGCGCATACAGATGCAGGCCAAAGAAATAAACAAAATGGATCTAGCTCGTGAGAATGAAAAGTTAAAAAAAGAATGTGCATAAATAAAAGATGATTATGTTGAATTTCAGCAAGAAAATGAAATGCTCTCAAATTATATTTTGAACCTGAAATTGAAGTTAGATGACCAAAGAAATTGTGTCAGAACACTCACAAAAAAGCATAAAAGAATTGTCCTATCAGGTGTGGTATGACAAAAAAAGAAGGGTTGGGAAGACAAAGGTACATAGAGCATCATATAGCATAGATAAGCAAAACAGTGATCAAGGCAAATGAAATGGCAAAAGAGGTTGAGGCATTGAGAGTTTCTATCACACCAGTAAGCAAGCATAGACAGAGACTGCTAAACTTCATTAAGGAGGCTAAAGATTGGTATGATCAAGTTAGGCATTTCTATAGAGGGACAATATTAGATTTGAGTAAAATAAACTTCTATGGAATAAATGAAAGTTCATTTTTGTTAAAATTTTTTTAAAGGTAGATATTTTATTTTATTTTCTTTTCTTTTTCCATGCATTGCATCATATTCATTCATTCATTATCATAGCATCATCATTGATTTTTAATTATGGTACCAAAATACAAAAATAGCTACACATTCATACAATACTTAGGCTAAAGCCAAGAAAATGGAATAAACAATACAAATCGTCTTGAGAGGATAGAAAAGGCTCAAAAGGTACTTGAAGGAAAATTGAGCAAACTTCTAGAAGCCTTTGAGAAGGCAAATAGAGGAAAGGCAATAGAAAAAGATACCTCACCTGAAAATATTGAATCAACATATCTTTTAGGTTTTGGTCTACATTAGACTCAAATCACCCTAATCTTTCAACCATAATAGGCAACCCTTCCAAATTACAACTACCTGGGAATGACTTATGCACATGGTAATGAGAACATCCAGAGTTATAATAATCTTGCTTTCAACAAAAAGATAGCTAAGCCCATTCAACTCCCTATTGTGGAAAAAATAAAAGAGAATGAAAAACTATAAGTAGTTGTGCCCTTGGAAAATTCTAAGACTGATCAAGCCATGAATAGCTCGAGGAAAAATTGTAGGCTATGGAAGAAATTGATTTTTATGGATCTATGGATGCAGTAGGGCTTTGTTTAGTGCTAGATGTGGTGATGCCACCCAATTTCTAAGTACCAAAATTTGAAAAGTATGATAGTACTAAGTATCCTATCACATATATCATAATGTATTGTCACAAGATAGTAGCACATACTAGCAACAAGAAGCTATTCATGCACATCTTTCAAGATAGCTTAACTGGGTCTACAGCAAGATGAAATGTTTAGTTAGATGGGACTTGCATAAAGATATGGAAAGATCTTACTCGATCCTTTATTAATCAATACCACCACATCATTGATATGGCCCCTGACTGTCTTTCCTTGCATGGAATGGAAAAGAAAGAATCTAAATCTTTCAAGCAATATACCAAAAGGTGGTGGGATGTAGTTGCTCAAGTACAACCTCTTATGACAAAGAAGGAAACTACAGTGTTGTTTGTAAGCATTTTCAAGTCTCTATACTATGAAAGAATTATAAGAAACATGACTAAGAACTTTGCTAATATGGTGATTTCGGGAGAGATCATTAAAAATACCATAAAAAATGGTAAACTTGAAGGAATGAAGTCTTTCAAAAGAGCATATAAAAAGAAAAAGAGTGAAACTTAAGCTGTGAGTCTTGAAAGGCAGCGATTTAAAAGCTACTTCAACCTACATATCCTACATACCACCATATTATGAACCATTCTTCCACTTACCAACCAACTATACGACCTTCATATCTATCCTCACTAAGATCACCTGTTGAGCCAGTCGATACAATAGGTAGTGTTTGAGAACCATGAACAAGGGAAAGACTCATCTTTGATCCTATACCTATAAGCTACACAGGGCTATATCAATAGCTCTATAAACACCACCTCATTGCCCTTATTCCTACAAACAGCTTGAACCTCCCTATCTCAAATGGTATGATGCCATCACCTATTATGACTATCATTATGGAGTAATAGGCCATTTTACTGAAAATTACCTTTTTTTGAAGCAAAAAGTGTAACATCTAATTAAAAAAGGGCTAATAAGTTTTGATACTAGTGGGAGCTCAACACTCAACGTTAGTAGGAATCTTTTGCCCAATCATACAGTCAATGCCCTGGATAAGGATAAAAGGCATATAAAAAGAAGGGTGAAAGAGATTAAAATATCATTTACCACTTGTATGACACCTTGTGTGAGGTCGAGTTGATACAACCAATAGCCCTACACACCTATGTGAAAAGATGCATCCCCAAGCAAAGATGTAAGTATCATGATGGAGCTCTAAGACACTCCATTGATGTCTATAAACAATTTCATAAAGAGGTGTAGAAACTAATAAAATCTTACCAAATCAGTTATATGAAGAGTCAGAAGCCTCGAAAGATATTAAGGTGGCTATGATAGATAAATGGGTGCTAAAGCCTATCACCATACACTGTAATGAGAAGTCACAATCAATTAGGAATAGGTTTGTTCCCAAACCAATAGCTTTCAAAGTCCCACAGCCATTCTCTTGTAAAGATGATAAGGTTGTACCATGAAAGTATGATTATAAGATAACAACCTAGGGGTAAGAAAATGTTATGCCAAAATCTGAATCTGCCAACATAACAGGTGTAAGAGGCATGACTAAAAGTGGGAGATGTTATACTCTAGAAACCTTGGAGAAAATAAGAAAGGGGAAGAAAAAACAAGTTGAACCGAAAGAGATCCCAGAGAAAGAAATTTTAAAGTTCATGTCAAAAAATGAGGCTTGTGAATTTTTAAAGTTGGTAAAGCATAGTAATACTTTGTGGTAAAGCAATTGAATAAGATGCCAGCTAAAATTTTTTTACTTTCACTTCTCTTGAATTCTAAACCATATCACAATGCCTTGTTAAAAGTGCTAAATCAAGCTAATGTGACCCATAATATATCTGCAGAGTATATGAATCACCTGGCAGGGAACCTAGTGGTGCTACATTACATCTTTTTCAGTGATGATGAGATTTTGCTTAAAGGTAGAGGAAGCACTAAAGCTTTGCACATCACTGTCAATTGCAAATGCCATATAATAACCAAAGTCCTTATTGATAATGGATAGGCTATTAATGTCATACCTATGTCCACTTTAGCCAAGCTACCCTTTGATATGTCCCATATCCAAAGCAGTCATATAGTGGTTCAAACATTTAATGAGACTAGATGAGAAGTCTTGAGAGATGTTGAGTTGCTCATACAGATTGGGCCATGCATTTTCAATATAAAATTTCAAGTCATGGATATTTTTCTATCATATAGTTGTTTATTGGAAAGATCATGGATCTATAAGGTAGGCGCTGTCCCTTCCTTGCTACACCAAAAGATCAAATTCAATGTGAAAGGATAATTAGTGATTATGATCGGGAAAAAAGATTTATTGGTGACCCAACCTGTAAATACCGTATATGTAAAAGTGATAGAAGAGTCATTGGAATGCTCATATCAATCATTTAAACTAATCAATAGAGTGGGTGAAAGGTTCAAATTCAGTCGGATTGTGATCAATCAAATGATTAACAAGGGTTGGAGTATTGGGTTCGATTTGGGGCTTTCAAAACTTGAAGACAACAATGGTAGAGTAAGATTGAATTATGAGATAGAGGCAATGCAGAACAACAGCAGGAGGTAAAAAATGGACTGATGGTTGTTCTCCATTTAAATAAGACTTTCATTTCTGGAGGATACATGTACCTGAGAGCTAATGAAGACATAAGAGAAGAACCAAGATGGGAGAAAGCTTTTGCTAAGTTATCCATTCACATGGTGGATAATGAAAGTCAAAATAAAGAAGCTTTGGTTTACCATGCCCACCTGGTTATGAACTAAAGAATTGAAGGGTCATCCAGATGCTTGTTGTTTCTGATTTTCTCTCAATGTAATCACATCTCCTAGTTGTTTATGCCCAAAAGCATTAGGATGAACTCTTATGTTTGGGCCTTTTATTTTTCATTATTTTAATAAAAGTATGAGCATGCATTTTGTCCATTTTTTCTATTCCACCCATCAAAGCATTTCACCAATACTTTCTATTTCATCAATTTTCAGATCCCCAAATGAATATAAAGGTAATCATGACAATGATCCAGGGTTTAATTTTGAAAATTTGATTAATACTGATGAACTCGATATTGAAAAAAACTTTGAACAATACATTTTGTCTCCAAATTTAATGAAATTACTTGAGCATGAGGATAAATCCATCGAGCCTCATCAATAAGTTATTGAAATGATCAATTTGGGTGATGCCAAAAATAAAAAAAAAAGTCAAAATTGGCACTTCAATTTCGACAGTTGGTCGACAATGGTTAAATAATTTACTTCGAGAATTTGTAGATGTGTTTGCCTGGTCTTACCAAGATATGCTTGGGCTTAGTATTGAAATAGTAGAACATAAGCTACCCTTAAAGCTAGAATGCAAGCTAGTACAGCAAAAGCTAAGGAGAATGAAGCTAGAGATGTTATTGAAAATAAAAAAAAAAGTAAAGAAACAATTTGATGCAAGCTTTTTGCAAGTGGACAAATATCCTGAATGGGTGGCTAATATAGTACTTATCCCCAAGAAAGATGGAAAAGTATGAATATGTGTAGACTATCGAGATTTGAATAGAGCTAGCCTAAAGGAAAACTTTCTCTTACCTCATATAGATACTTTGGTGGACAATATAGCTTGACATTCAGTGTTTTCTTTCATGGATGGATTTTCTAACTATAATCAAATAAAAATGGCTTCAAATGACATAGAAAAGACCACATTTATAACATGGAAAAAAACTAAGGTATATGTGGATGACATGATCACAAAATCTCAAAAAAAAAGAAAACCATTTAGCTAATCTCAGAAAATTGTTTGAAAGGCTAAGAAAGTTTCAGCTCAAGCTAAATTCGGCCAAATGTACATTCTGAGCTAGGTTAGGAAAACTATTGGGATTTATAGCTAGTGAAAAAGGGATAGAAGTTGATCTGGATAAAATTAGGGCCATTCAAAACTTATCTCTGCCAAGCACTCAAAAGGAGGTTTAAGGTTTCTTAGACAGATTGAACTACATCTCTTGATTCATTTCTCAATTCACTTTTAAATGTGATTCTATCTTCAAACTCCTTTGAAAGAATAATCCTGGTGATCGGAATGAAGAATGTTAAGAAGCTTTTGATAAGGTTAAGCAATATCTATCAAATCCACAAATATTCGCACCACTTGTCCCAAGAACACTATTAATTCTGTACATAGTGGTGTATGAGAAGTTGATGGGATGTGTACTAGGTTAACAAAATGAATCTGGCAAAAAAAAGAAGGCCATTTATTACTTAAGTAAGAAGTTCACAGAGTACGAGTCAAAGTATTCATCACTAGAAAAAATGTGTTATGCTTTGGCTTAGACAGCTAAAAGACTCAAACAGTACATGCTCTACCATACAACTTGGCTTATAGCTAAACTAGACCCAATCAAATACATTTTTGAGAAGCCATCATTATCAAAAAAGATTGCAAGATGGTAGGTGATGCTTTTAGAATATGACATAGTTTATGTAGTCCAAAAGGTAATTAAAGGGAGTGTTATCGTTGAATTTCTAACGGATAAAGCCACTGATGATTATGAACCTATGAAGCTTGATTTTTCATATGAAGAATTAATGGTCATCTTAGGTTTAGAAAAAGATAATGGCGAAGATGAAACATGGAAGATGTATTTTGATGGGGCTACCAATGCCTTGAGGTATAAGATTTGAGTAGTATTAATATCTCTAACAAAACATTACTATCTCATAACAGCAAGATTAAACTTCAATTGCACCAATACTATGGCTGAATATGAAGCTTGTGTTGTGAGGTTGCATGTTGCTTTGGACAAAAAAAATTGAGACATTAAAGGTGTTCAAAGATTTAGCATTAATTATCTATCAACTAAAGGACAAATGAAAGTTGTGTAAGCAATTTGAAAACATCTAGTTTGAACATTTTCCCTATGAATATAATCAGACAGCAAATGCTTTGGCAACTTTAGCTGCAATGGTGCAAATTAATGATATCGCTAAAATTTAACCTATCAAATTAGATGTGAAAAATACACCGGTGTATTGTGCCAACCTAAAGGAGAAAGGAGATGGTAATCCTTGGTATCATGATATTATGCAATATCTGAGGAATCGATAGCACCTAGATTAAGCAATAAAAAATGATAAGAGAGTCCTGAGAAGATTAGCTATGGATTTCTTTTTAAATGGAGAAGTTTTGTGTAAGAGAAATAGAGATCAAGTGTTATTGCATTGTGTAAATGCCTCTGAGGCCAAAAAGATTATTGAGGAAGCCCATGATGGCGTACGTGGTGCATATGCTAATAGACACATGATGGCTAGACAGATTATGTGGGTTGAATATTATTGGTTGACAATGGAAAAAGATTGCATTGATTATACTCAAATATGTCATAAATGCTAGATTTATGCTGATAAGATCCATGCTCCGCCCAGTGCTCTACATGTTATGGCACCACTTTGGCCATTTTTTATGTGGGGAATAGATGTCATTGGCCTCATTACCACAAAAGCCTCAAATAAGAATAGATTCAATTTTGTGATGATTGATTACTTCACTAAATGGGTCGAAGCTACTTTCTTTACAACTATGACTAGATCTGTGGTTTGCAAGTTCATTAAAAGAGAAGTAATTTACAGATATGGGTTCTCAGAAAGAATCATCTCAAATAATACAAAAAACTTGAATAGTAAGATGATGTAAGAAGTATGTACTCAGTTCAAGATTAAACACCATAATTTAGCCTCATATCGCCCAAAAATAAATTGGCCAGTGGAAGCTATAAATAAGAACATCAAAAGGATTTTGGAAAAGATGATCGAAACATATAAAGACTAGCACGAGAAATTATCATTTTCCCTACATGCTTATCAAACCTCTGTGCACACCTCTACCAAGGCAACTCCTGTTTCTTTGGTCTATGGAATTGAAACTGTATTACTAGTAGAAGTAAAAATCCCATCTCTAAGAGTCCTAAGGAAAGTGGGATTAGAAGAGGCTGAATGGGTCCAAGAGTGCCATGAACAATTAATTTTCATTGAAGAAAAGAGACTAGTAGTGCTTTGTAATCGCTACTTATACCAAAAGAGAATGATGAAGCTCATGACAAAAAAGTTAGACCTCGTTAGTTTTGAGAAAAAGAGTTTGTATTGAAAAGAATTCTACCAAGTCAACATGATGATAAGGGGAAATAAACTCCAATTTGGGAAGGACCATATGTGGTAAAAAGAGCTTTTTTAAGAAGAGTCTTAATCTTGTCAAAAATGGATGAAGATAAGCTTCCAAATCATATTAATTCTATCACTATGAAAAAGTACTTCGCTTGAACAAAAAAAAAGAGCTTAAGTTGAAAACCCAAAAAGGTAGCTTGAACAACAAAAAAAAAAAAAAGAGAAAAGAGATCAAGTTGAAAACTTGAAATGGTGGCTTGAACAACAACAAAAAAGAAAAAGAAAAAGAGAAAGTTTCAAGTTGAAAACCCAGACGGGCGACTTGAATTAAAGAAGAATAAAACGGATGACTAAAATATGGCATCACTTGAAAAGCATACCAAAGACAGTGAATTTCAAATATCTTTGAGGTATTGAGGCATCACATTTTGGTTGAATGTTTGAAGAAATCCAAGATTTGTTGTCATGATTATTTGATCATTTGTTTTGGGGCATTGCTATCCTAAATAATTGCCCTTATACACCTTTAACTTGTTTTTGGCCATCATTTGTAATTTATTACTTATCCAAATAAATAATATTTGTCCTATTTCTCACTTTGTATTTATGCCTTTCCATAAATAGAAGAAGAGCATAATTTGCATCTCATATTTTGAAATTGAGATAATGATTGATAATTGGACAAAGTCATAAGAAATTATGTGTTACTTTGAGAAAATTGAAAAAGATAAGGACCAAGGATGAACTCTTCTCATTAAGAGAAAATTAATGATATCAAAAGCTTTCCTTGGGATGAAGATAAATACTTATTCAAGGTAACCAAAGATAGTTTCCTTGCTAGAGGGATACAAAAATGAAGAATGCAGATGAAAGCTGTGGAAACCTTAGTATTATAATGGATATTCCATTTGCATCCTAGATAGAGCATAAATTCATATCATTGTGATCATTCATCATAAATTTCGATCTTGGCTCAGACTAGATCATCTTAAGATTCATGATACCATCTCGATCATTTATCCACAATCTCAACTCGATCTTGGTCATTTTTAGACTCACGGCATCATCCTAATCATCCGATTTCGGCTCAAGTCAGATCATTTTTAAACACGTTGCATCATCCTGATCATTCATTCATTTGACCTCAACTCAGCCTTGGTCACTTTTAGACTCATGACATCATCCTAGTCATTCAATCTTAACTCAAGTTATATCATTTTTCAAACTTGTGGCATTGTCTCAATCATTCAAAGTTCGACCTTGACTCGATCTTGGTCACTTTTAGACTCATGGCATCATTTCAGTCATTCGATCTTAGCTCAGGTCAGATCATTTTTAGACTTGCAGCGTTGTCCCGGTCATTCATTCATTCGATCTTGGCTCTGTCTTGGTCACTTTTATGCTTACAACATTATCCAAATCATTCGATCTTGATTTAGACCAAGTCATCCTCTCAACTTGCGGTTCCCTCTAGGTCAGTTTTCCTCGCTGATTTGACTCAAGCAAAGTGGGTGTCTAGGTCTTTACATCATCCTTGTCTAAAAGTGATATGTAAGGAAGGGTGGCTATAGACACCCATTTATGTTCGGGTAAATCGAGGTAAATTTTCTTTATTACTGTCAATTTTTAACTATAGTATAGTATGCTATAATATAATATTATTAGTATTACTATAGTATAGTACCTTATGTTATATAGTATTATAGTAGTATCATTTTGCTTATTATTATTATATTATATTTATTATTATTATTATATTATTATTATTTTTTATTTTATTTTTTTGCTTTCCTTTCCTGTTCGATCTATGAGGATGATTTTTGAAACTAACATTGATTCAAATGATCATGGTCAAAAAGGGTTTATGATACAAATCATGAAGTCTTTAATTTGGATCGTGGGTGTTAGCAAAAATTCAACCCTGAGATCATGCTTGGACAGAATCCAATCTCAAGATTCAAGCTTGGGATTGATTCTGTCCGTTTCCTAAAATTTGTTCTAGGGGGTTTATAAATGGAACAAGAAATCAAAGGAATGACAGAGGAAAAATGAGTGAAAAAGCTGGGGTTATTATTGGGCAGTGGGGTTTTCAGGAAATTTTGGCTTTATGAGATTTTGATTCGTAGAATTTCTGGGTTTGATCTAGAGTTTCTAAGTTTAAATTTAGGATTCTAAGATTAGGTTTAGATTTTTAAAAGATTGTGGAGGGAAGCAAGAAAGATTGGGGAAGTTTTGGGTTTTTTTTTGAAAAATTTTGGAATTTTAGAAGAACACATGAATTTTCTGATGAAGTTTTCGACGGGAGTTTGAAGTTTTTAATGAAATTCGATGAAATTTCTAGAAATCGATGAAGTTTCTAGATTTTGGTTGAATTTATGGGTAGGTTTTAAAGAAAGGGGAGAGAGTTTTCAAGTTAGAGAGAAAGTGGGCAGAAGGTTTCTGAGGCTAAATGCAAAAACTTGGCTTTTATACTAGTCCCCAAATGACGACGTTTTGAACACCCCAGACCCGCATGTCTACCCAACAACTTGTGTGAAGATCCGCATGCAGACCCGACTCGTTTTACAAGGTTTCTTTTTTCATTTTCATTGTATTTTTTTATTTTCATTTATTTTCATGTTTTAAGTTTTATTTTATTTTCATTTTTTATTATTTTATTTTACTAGTTTTTTATTTCATCTAGCAATTCACTTTTTTTAAAAAAAAAAAACAAAACATTTTCTCTTTCTGAAAAATAAAAGAAGTAAAGGAAAAGCCTTTTCCAATAAGATAAAATGTAAAAAAAATAAGGCTAAAAATCTTTTTCAAATAGGTTTATGGAATCTACCAAACTATTGGAAATTTTCATAAATCATTTTTTTAAAAAAATAAAAATTAATAAGTAATAAAATTTATTCTCTAAACTATTTGAGGATTGCTTTAAATTAAGTCCTGCTAAATTATTGGGTGACTTAATGAAATTCTCAAAAATTTTTACAAATCTTTTTACAATGAAATCTCACCAAACTATTAGGAGATCTGCCTTAAAGTAAGTCCTACCAAACTATTGGAAGATTTTATTATTATTTTTTTTGCATAAAATACATTAATAAATCTGACAATGAAGCCTCTTCAGAATGGGACACTAGTCTCAATGAATACTCCTGAGATGAGAAAATTATCTTAAATTGTTACCAAACTATTAAGATAATTTTGAGACTAATTTTTAATATTAAATTATTTGGTAAATTATAAAATATCAAGGCTTGGATAATTTGAGATCAAACCGGTACCATATTTTGGATGTGCATTGTGGGGGTGCTATAACCTTCCTCATGCATAACCATACTCCCAAACCTAACATCTACTTTTGTGGATCAAATTATACTTCAGGTGGCCAATCACACCTAAACAAAAAAGATTGGTGGTGACTCCTCTAATATAAATCTAGCGATAGGTCAAAGTCAAAGAAATGAACAATTTGTACTGAACCAAAATCAAAAATCAATAACTGATATTAAAACGTAGGTCCAAAAAATAAAATAACTTAGACCAAGCCAAGGTCAAGAATAAGTGATCGGGATTGAGCCTTAGCTCAAAAAAATAAAAATAACTCAGACCGAGCCGAGGTTGAAAACAAGTGACTGGGATTAAACTGTAGGTAAAAAAAAAATAGCCTAGATCAAGTTAATGTCAAAAACAAGTGATCAAGATTGAACTGTAGGTCAAAAAATAAAGATAACCTAGATCGAGTTAAGGTTGAAAATGATGCTGGGAATTGATGTTTGAGATGTGGAGATTAATTGCAAATAGAAAAACTCACAAAAAAGACAACTCACAAGAATTTGAATAATGGCAATATATGATTATTAGATTAAAAGGGATACAAGTTCACCACCAAGACTAGAAGCTAAAGGATACAAAAACATCACCATAAGAATTCTAATCAAATATACAGAATAATAGAAGTTCAACACTTTATGAAATCTACCTAAGAGATATAGAACTTGAAAAACAATCTAAAAGATTGCTTAAGGATAAAAAAACTCTATTCTGCCTTCTACCAAAAAATAATAGAAAATATATAGGCTAGGAACATCTTTCCATGCATGGAAACTTTCAGATTGCATTGCTAGAATTGTGCCTAAAATTAAAGGATTTACATGTGAACTTATTTGCTCCTGTAGATTACATAATAATTAATCTGACCATAATCCCATCCATATTCATGCTTTTCTTTTCTGGTTAATGTGAAAACAATCTCCCTATTCTAGCCTACCTTATTTATGTATTTATTTAGTGGATTGGGACTAAGGATAGGCTTATCTTATTTTTGGATAAGTCTTCCTTAGTCTCAGCCTAAGTTGTAAGATGCTTTGACACTCTAGTGTCAATCTCTTTTGGTTAGAAAAAACTTGTCCTCAAGTTTGAATTAGTCTTCTCACCATGGTAAGGTGACAAATCAATAACATTGAAGGTGAAAGACACTCCATAAGTGTTGGAAAGCTCTATCTTTTGGGCATTCTCCTCAATGCGTTGAAGAATTCTAAATGGTCCATCTGCCTTAAGTTGTAATTTGCCAAACTTTCCTAGAGGAAATCTCTTTTTTCGTAAGTTAATCCATACTAAATCACCTTATTTGAACTTCACATATTTTTTATGCTTGTCTACTACCTTTTTATATTTCTTATTTTGCTTCAAAATCTTAGCTTTCACTTGTTCATGCAATTGTTTGATACCCTTAGCCATTTTTTTTGCATATTCACTAAATTGTTGATTAGTAGGGAAAAAAACTAAATCTAAAAGACTGATTAGATTCTTACCATACACCACCTAAAAAGGGCTGTAACCAATGGTTTGGCTTGGTGAATGGTTGTAGGCAAACTTTACTTGAGGTAAAACAAGATCCCACTAGATATTCTTTCTCACATAACTTCTTAGAAGGTTGTGCAAGCTACGATTGGTTACTTTCATTTGACCATTTGTTTGAGGATGATGAGAATAACTATACTTGAAATTAGTGCCAAGCTTCCTCTAAAGAGTGCACCAAAAATGACTAAGAAACTTGGAATCTCGATCAGACACCATGGATCTAAGAACTCCATGTAGCCTTACAATCTTCTTAAAAATATAGATCAGAAACATGAAAAATATTTATAGTTTTGGTACAAGGAATGAAATGGGCCATATTGGAAAAATGATCCAAAACCATCATGATGGAGTTTTTGTTCCTTTGAGTTCTAAACAATCCAACTACAAAGTCCAAACTAATATCCTCTCAATGAGCATTAGGCCGGTAATGGAGCACACAATCCAGTGTTTTGACCATGACTCTTGGCAATGTGGCACACTCTACATCATTCAAGGTGTTTCATCACATCCCTCTCCATTCTCAACAAATAAAACCTATTCTACAAAAGAGTAAGTGTCTTGTCCCTTTCAAAGTGTCTTGTCCTTTTCAAAATGTCTATCTAATGCACCATTATGAGCCTCATTGATTAAGGCCTATTTCAAGGAACATAAGGGAATGCAAAAGTTGTTGGCCTTGAAGAGATATCCATCATGTAACAAAAATTATTTGTGTCATCCTAGCTTACATTATTCCCAAATTCGACCAAAGTAAGGGTCTGTCTCATAGAGCCCTTTAATCACATCAAATCCAATAACTTCAATAGCCATAGTTCCCAATAAGGAGTGTTTTTGACTCAAAGCATCTGCCACCATATTTTGAGTTCTCAATTTGTGTTTGATAGTGAAGTTGTAGGCTTGAAAGAACTTCACACAAGCTGTATGTTTTTAGTTAAGCTTGTGCTGGCTATTGATAAATTTTAAAGCCTTATAGTTTGAATATAAGACAAATGGCTTAGGAATGAGATATTGACTCCAATGGAATAAAGCCCTATAAATGGCACAAAACTCATTGTCATAGGTTGAATACTTTCTCTTGGCTTCATTGAACTTCTCACTAAAAAATGATATGGGCTTTCCTTCTTGACTTACAATAACCCCTATTTTAGAATTGGATGCATCACATTTTACCTTAAACACTTGATCAAAGTCTGGTACGGACAAGATAGGAGCTTTAGTGATCCTGGTCTTGACGAGCTTAAAGCTGTGTTGGGCTTCTTTAGTCCATTTAAAAGCCTTTTTCTTTAAACTTTCAGTGATGGGAGCTACAATGGAGCTAAAACTCCTAATGAAGTGCCTATAAAAAGATGCAAGGCCATGAAAGCTTCAGTTATCATGCAGAGATACTGGTGTTGGCCAATTTAAAATTGCCTCAACCTTATTGAGATCTATCTTTATTCCTTTTTTTGACACTACAAACCCTAGAAATACAAGGCTAAAAGTAAAAAAAATTGCACTTTTAAGGTTAGCATATAGTTTTTATTCCCTCAATATGCAAAACAATTGGTGTAAATGATTCAAGTGTTGGTCCTTATCTTTACTATACATCAAAATATCATCAAATTATACTACTACATATATGCCAATATAAGGTTTAAGGATATGATTCATAAATCTCATGAAAGTACTAAGAGCATTGGATAAACCAAAAGGCATTACTATCCATTCATAGAGACCATCTCTTGTCTTGAAGGCTATTTTCCACTCATCTCTAGGCCTCATTTTGATTTGATGATAACCCCTGCGTAGGTCTATCTTGGAAAAAATAATTGCTTCATGTAGTTAGTCTAGCAAGTCATCTAAGCATGAAATAGGAAAGCGATGTCAACTATGATTTTGTTGATTGCCCTACTATCCACACATATATGTCATGATCCATCTTTCTTAGGCACTAAAACTACTAGGATTGCACAAGGGCTCATGCTTTCATGCACCATTCCTTTTTTTACTAATTCATTAACTTGGCATTACAACTCCGTATGCTCTTTAGGACTCATCTTATAGGCTACCTTGTTGGTTAGAATAACTTTTAGGATAAGGTTTATGTAATGTTGAATGTCCCTCATTGGTGGTAGACCAACTAGTAACTCCTCTTGAACAATATCTTAAAATTCTACCAATAATGATTGTATCACTACAGGGGGCTCATCACTATCTTTATTCTTTTCAATCAACACCAATGCATACATAGAATTGCCTAATTTTCTTTCTATAATTGGCCTTGGTAAACAAGTTGCTTCTTTCCCTTTTGGTTGGTTTGGACATCTTTGGTTGGTTTGGACATCACCATGGGCTTGCTAGGGCTTAGGATAATTTTGCATCCATCCTTAACAAATGTATAAGTGTTGCAATAACCATCATAAATAACCCTCCTATTATAATGCCAAGGTCTTCTGAGTAGTAAATGGCAAGCATCCATCAAAGTTATATCACACCACACTTCGTCCTTATAATTTTTTCCTATAGAAAAAGGAACTAAACACCTCTTGCTAACCTTGATTTCATTCTCTTTTTATAGCCAAGATAGCTTGATGGTTGGGGGTGATCCATTACCAAGAGGCCTAATTTTTGTACCATAAAGGTAGAAACAATGTTTTCAAAACTTTCACTATCAGTTATAACATCACATACCTTTTTATGGGTAGTATGCCAAGTGTGGAATACATTTTTATGCAATCAATCTTTTTCCTTAGCAAGTATGATACTCAAGTTGCATTGTATGACTAAGGATGCTTCACAATTACCATAGGTTACCTTTTTCTTCTTTTTAAAGTTTTGATCCTTTTCAACTAGCTTCTCTTCATTTTCTTCCAAGTCTTCCTCTACTAGACGATAATCTTCCTATTTAGGCATTCTAAGGCAATGTCTCTAAGCCATTGACATTTAAAACACCTTTTGATTTGTGCATTAGATTAAGGTTTGCTTGTTGAGGTTTCATCTTTCTTTTGGGGTTGCTTTGGAATGGGCTTAGAAGGAGCAACAGTCTTGGATAAGCTATTTTTATTGATATAGCCTTTTTGGGACCCAAATCTCAAGTTGCTATCATGGGCCTCATTTTGTTGTCTCTCCACTTTAAGGGCAAGCTTACGTACATCATTGAATGTCCAATAGGGTTGTAGTTACACCACATTAGCTATCTCAATCTTTAATCCTCCAAGATACTAGGCAATAGTCTGCTTTTCTTATTTCACCAATTCGTATTTTAACATGAGGTGGTCAAACTCAATCGTATACTCTTCCATTGAGAGATCTCTTTACTTCAAGTTGTGAAGCTTAAAGAAAACATCTTACCAAAAGTTGTCTAGGAGATACTTTCTCTTTGACTCTCTTTGCATATTTTCCCAAGTTGTAATTTTTCTCTTACCTTCTTTTTCCCTTTATTTCTTCAGGTTTTCCCACTAAAAGGATGCATGCTTTCTAAGTTTGATGGCCACTAGCTTTACTTTACAATGTTTAGGGGCATCATGGTATTTAAATAAGCGTTCTACTATGTGTAGCCAATCTAAGAATTCTTTGGGTTGTATATTCCCTTCGAACTTAGGAATCTCTATTTTCGAATTGAATATGCTAGGTTGAAATTGGTTTTTACATAGATAGTTTTTGACTTATCATGGGTAAGATAAGGTGCTATCATTAGAATCGGTATTGTTTCCATGGTATGGATTGGTGTCTCTTTCATCTTCTTTATTCCACCTTTATTGTTTTCTTGATTTTTCTTTCTCTGCTTATATATGCAATTGATGTTATAGTTAAAGGATCTGTTGATGCATATTTTCTATGAGGGCATCCCTTGGGTCAATATTGGTAGTTGTTATAATGTCGGCATTGGTTTTAACCTCTTTGCTAGTATTTGACGATGATGACCTACCATAGCTCTGATATCAATTTGATGTTGGCAATTGATATTTGAGATGTGGAGATTAACTGCAAATAGGAAAACTCACAAAGAAGACAACTTACAATAATTTGAATAATGGAAAAATATGATTATCGAATTAAAAGGAATAAAACTTTACAACTAAGACTAGAAACTAAGGGATACAGAAATACCAACCTAAGAATTCTAATCAAAGATATAAAATAATAGAGTTCACCACTCTAGGAAATCCACCTAAGAGATATAAAACTTGAAGAATAATCCAAAAGATTGCTTAAGGATAAAGAAAACTTTATTCTGTCTTTTAGTAAAGAATAATAGAAAATATATAGGCTAGGAACATCCTTCCACGTATAGGAACTTTCAGATTACATTGCTAGAATCGCACCTAAAATCACGAGATTCGCATGTGAACTCATTTACTCTTGTAGATTACCTAATAATGAATCTGACTAAATCCCATCCATATTCATGCTCTTCTTTTCTAGCTAGTTTAAACACAATCTCTTAATTTCAGCCCATCTTATTTCTTTATTTATTCAATGTATTTGGACTAAGGATAAGTTCATCTTATTTTTGGATAAGTCCTCATTAGTTTCAGAATAAGTTGTAAGATATTTTGACACTCCGATGTTAGAAAATAACACAAACTTTGTAAAAAACCATCCTCAGAAGTCTTATAGACTTCAATTGGAGGTCCCCAAGAAAAACTCCTTTAAAATAGAGGCCTCACAATACAAAAAATGTTCTCAAAATCAAAGACTCAAAATTTTTCACCAAAGTTAAGGTTTTGTATACAATAAGTGATAACGCAAATTATGCAAATGGCAATAAATATGTATGCTCTATTCAAGATGCAATTGCTAACTAATGCTAATGTACTAAATGAAATCCCAGTTATGGTACTAAGGTTCTCAAGACTCTTTCTTTTGTACTTTCAAACTCTTCAAACTTTTAAAAAAGGGGAACAAAATCAATTCCATATTTCATTATTCAAAATAGGCACTCACTTTCCAAACTTTGAAGATTTCATCTTTGGCTTTCATATTTTTCAGCTTTCTTGAAGTAATATACAATCTTTCATAACATTATTCAATTATTAATCATTATTACAATTTTAAAATATAGTATGCAAATTATACATTTCTCCTATTTGTTGTAAAGCATTTAAATAAAAAGAAAAAAAGTAAGGGTTGAAAGTGAGGCATAGATAGAACAAAATGAATATCATTTATTTAAAGAATAAGCAAATTACAAAAGACGGTTATTTGGGATAACAATGCCTCAAGATAAACAATCAAATAATCATGACAACATATCTTGGATTTATTCAAAAATTCAACCGTATAATGCCCTTAGCACTTTAGAGCTTTTCAAAATATACCAATTCTCATTTTGGTGAAACTTCCAAATGATGCTGTATTCTCCTCATCCAAGTTGCCTTTATAGGTTCTCAACTTAGATAAACTTTCATTTAGTTCAAACGGCCTTTTCAAGTTTTCAATTTGAACTCTTTTTCTTTTTTTAAACGAAGTACTTATTCATAGCATCAAAATTTATGGAATTAGGGAGATCATCTCCATCCATCTCCATTAAGATTAATGTTCTTCCTAAAAAAACCTTTTTACAACATATGGCCTTTCCCAATTTGGAGTCTATTTTTCTCTATTATCATGCTAACTTAAGAGAATTCTTTCAACACCAACTTTTTTTTTCGAAATTGACAAGGTCGGACATTTGTGTCATGAGCTCTCATTATCTTTTTTTGTTATTGTTTAGTTGCTCATAATGCTCTTGAATCCATTTAACTTCTTCTAATCCCATGTCTTTTAGAACTATCAAAGATGGGATTTCTACTTTCACTAGCAATATAGCCTCAGTCCCATAAACTAAGAAAAATAGAGTTGCCCTAGTAGAGGTGTGTATAGATGTTCGATAGGCATATAAAGCAAAAGGTAATTTCTCGTACAAAGCAAAAAGTAGTTTCTCATACTAATCTCTATACATCTTAATCATTTTCTCTAGAATCCTCTTAATGTTCTTATTCACAGCTTTTATTGTCTTTTTCATCTTTGGGTGATATAGTGTTGAATTATGGTGTTTAATCTTGAACTAAGCATATATTTTTTACATCATCTTATTGTTTAAATTTTTAGCATTAACTAAGATGATCCTTTCTTGGAGTCTATATCTATAGATTATTTCTCTTTTGATAAACTTATAGATCATTGACTGTGTCACATTTGCAAAAAAAGTTATTTTGATCCATTTAGTGAAGTAATCAATCATCATAAAAATAAATTTATTTTTGTTCGATGCTTTTGAGGTAATGAGACCAATGACATCCATGCCCCACATAGAAAATGCCCAAGGTAGTGCCAAAACATGTAAAACAGTAGGCAGAGCATGAATTTTATCTATATAAATCTAGTATTTGTGACATTTTTTAGCATAATTAATGTAGTCACTCTCCATTGTTAACTAGTAGTATCCGACTCTCATAATCTATCCTGTCATCATGTGTCCATTTGTATATGCCCCACCTCAGATACATTTACACAACACAATAACACCTAATCTCTACTTCTCTTATAAAAAACCTTTGTATCTAAGAAGAATCCTATAGCCAATCTCTTCAAGACTCTCTTGTCATTCTCTGTTATTTGATTCAGCTATGACTAATTCCTTAAATATTGAAAAATGTCATAATACCAAGGCTTTCCATCTCTTTCCTCCTTTACATTGGCATAATGCACTGGCATATCTTTGACTTTAACTTGATGGGCTGAACCTTAATATTATTATCAATCTAGATATCGTAGCCAAAATGGTCAAGGCATCCGTAATCTGATTTTTTTCATGTGGCAAATGTTCAAACTAGACTACTTTAAACTACTTGTGAAACTTTGAAATGTATTTATGATACGAGGTAAACTTTGAATCTCTTATCTCCCATTCTCCTTTCAATTGATAGATAACCAAAGCTGAATCCCTGAATACCTTTAATGCTTTAAGTTTTTTGTCCAAAGCAGCTTGTAAACCCATAACACAAGCTTTATATTTAGCCACATTATTAGTGCAATTCAAGTTTAACCTTGCTATAATGGGATAATAATGTCCTTTGGGAGATGTCAAAATTGCCATAATTTTGTGTCCCAAGGCATTAACAACCCTATCAAAGTATATTCTCCATGACTTCCCATCATCATATTCTTTTGGTAATTTTAAAATGGTTATTAATTCTTTATCTGAAAAATCAAGTTTCATTGGCTCATAACTTTTAATGGCATAATTTATAAGGACTTCTGTAATGGCACTTAATTTGATTACTTTTTGGCTCACATATACAATATTATACTCTGATAGCATTACTTGCCATCTTGCAATCTTTTTTTATAATAATGGTTTCTAAAAAATGTACTTGATTGGATCTAGTTTAGCTATAAGCCAAGTGGTATGGTAAAGCATTTACTACTTAAGCCTTTTAGCTATCCAAGTCAAAGCTCAACACATTTTCTCTAATGATGAATAGATTGACTTATACTTTATGAATTTCTTACTCAAGTAGTAAATAACTTTTTTCTTTCTACCAAATTCATCTTGCTACCATAGCACACATCCCATCAATTTCTCATGTACGATCAAATATAGGATTAATGGTCTCCCAAAAACTCGTGGTATTAACATTGAAAGATTTAACCGGTATTGCTTAACCTTATTAAAAGCTTCTTGACATTATCCATTCCATTCACCAAGATTGTTCTTTCAAAGAAGCTTAAAGATGGGGTTACATTTGAAAGTAAGTTGAGAGATGAATCTAGAGATGTAGTTCAATTTACCTAAAAAACCTTGGATTTTTTTTGACATATCAACTTTTGAATGGCCCGTATCTTGTTTAGATCAACTTCAATTCCTTTTTAACTATCCATAAAGCCCAGCAATTTTCTTGATTTGGCTCTGAATGTGCATTTGGATGGATTTAGCTTAAGTTAAAATTTCTTTAACTTCTCGAACAATTTTTTGAGGTTAGCTACGTGGTTTTCTCCTTCTTAGGATTTGTGATCATATCATCCACATACACCTCAATCTCTTTGTGCATTATATCATGGAAAAGTGTCCCTATAGCCCCTTGATAAGTTGCTATAACATTTTTCAAACCAAATGGCATAACCTTATAATAAAAGGTTCCCCTACATAGTTATAAAGGTAGTCTTTTTCATGTTATCTTTAGCCATCCTTATCTGATTATAACAAAAAAATCCATCCGTAAAAAAGAAAATCAAATGTCAGTCGTATTATCTACTAATGTATCAATATAAGGTAGAGAAAAATTATTTTTCGAACTAGCCTTGTTTAGATCGCTATAGTCTATGCATATTTGTACCTTTCCATCTTTCTTAGGGATAGTTACTATATTGGCTATTCGCTCATGATACTTAGCCATTTGTAGAAAACCTGTATCAAACTACTTTTTTACTTCTTCTTTGATCTTCAGCGGCATTTCAAGCTTCATTCTTCTTAGCTTTTGTTAATTCGACTTACATTCGGGTTTCAAAGGTAGTCTACATTTCACTATCTCAGTACTCTGCCCAGGCATATCCTAATAAGACCAAGTGATTTATTTATAAATTATCGAAGCAGATCTTCTAACCATTATTTATCAATCAATGAAAGCAATATGCCAACCTTAACCTTTTTTTTATTCTCATCGTTCGCTTAATTGATTATCTCAATAATTTTTTAATGGGAGTTAATAGATTGATTATCTCAATAATTCAACCTTAACCTTAATTGATTATCTCAATAATTCAAAGTTTGGTGGGCATAAGCAAACTAACATTTCTTCCTTTTGGACTTTTTCGCCTATAATCTAGATGGATAATTCGGTAAAAGCTTCTTTCATGCTTAATTCTTCTGTAGCATCCACCTCCACTCTTGGGTACATGTATCCTCTAGGCCTAAATGTTTCATAGAGCAACCATTGGCATGTTTTTAGCTATTTTTCTTTCTCTCCCATTATCTCACATCCTTTTTACCTCCCATTCCTTAACTCATACCTTAGGCTAACATTTCATTATTATCCACTATCATTGGTTGTTCTTTTATCCCTTGTAGACTTTTGCCCAACCCAACTCTAGTATACCAACATTTATTAACCATCTAACAGACCATAATCTTAGACAAATCTAGTTGGTATAACTTAAACCCTTTACCCACAGTATTGACAAGCTCGAAGGATTGATACGAATACTTCAATGATTCTTCAGTCGCTTCTACATATAGTGCATTCATAGGTTGAGTCACTAGTAAGTCCTCTTTTCTAGCCATAATCACCAATTGATCTTTAGCATTGAATTTGACCTTTTGATATAAAGAAGAACATACAACACCTATCATGTGAATCTATGGCTTACCCAGCAAACAACTATAAGATGGAAAAATATCCATAACTTAGAATTTTATATTGAAGATACAAGGTTTGATTTGCATAAAAATTTCAATATATCCCAATACTTCATGCTTGGTTTTATCAAATGCTTGGACCACCATATGATTGCTTTTGATGTGGGATATATCAATGGGCAGTCATACCAGAGCAAACATGGGCATAACATTAATAGTTGAACCATTATAAATAAGGACTTTGGCTATAATGTGACTCTTACATTTAATAATGATATGTAAAGCCTTTGTACTTCCCTTTGCTTCGGTGGAATCTCATTGTCACTGAAGGCTATATAATGTGGTACCATCAAGTTTCTCACCAAATGGTTCACATATTCCATAGATATGTTATATGCCACATAAGCCTGATTTAACACCCTAAAAAAGGCATTACGGTGTAGTTTTGAATTTAACAGTAGTGACAATAAAGAGATTCTGAGTGGCATCTTGTTCAATTGCTCAACCACGAAATACTTGCTATGTTTTACCAACTTTAGGAACTCGTAAGCTTCTTTTTAAGACACAAGCTTTGGGGTGTCTTTTTTTGGAATCAATTTGAGTTCACTCTATTTTTCCATCACCATTATTTTCTCTTTTTTGCTTTCTCTAGCATCTCACTTTTGGTTATGCCACCTACACTAGTTATGTTGGTAGCCTTAGACTTAGTCATGATTTTTTTTTATCCTTGAGCCATCATTTCATAACCATACTTCTATAGTACAACATTCTTATCTTTGTAAGGGAATGGACTTAGGACTTTGAAAGTCATTGGCCTAGGAATAAGTTTATCCATGACTGATTTCAACTTTTCACCATAATGTATGGTTATCGACTTTAGCACCCACTTATCAGTCATACCCACTTCAGCACTTTTCAAGGCTTTTGTTTCTTCGTACAATTTGATCTAGTGAGATTCCATTAGTTTTTGCACCTCATCATGAAACTATTTGCATGTTTTAATAGAATGACCCGAGGCCCTACTATGATACTTGCATTTTTTTTATTCAGGACACATCTCCCATGATAAGTGCATTGGTCCACTGGTTGTACCATTTTAGCCTCATTAAAAGTGTTATATAATTGACTGAATGGCATCTTAATCTCCTTTACTTTTCTTTTTATACATCATTTTTCCTCATTCAAAGCACTGATTGTATGGTTTGGTAATGGATTACCATTGACATTAGGTGTTTTTCTTTGCTTGTATCAAAATTGATTAGCCCTTCTTTAATTAAATTTTGCACCATGTGTTTTAAAAAAGTGCAATCTTCAATGGAATGGCCAGTTATTCCATAATGATAGTTACAGTGGGCAGTAAAATCATACTATTTAGGATAAAGAGGTTTAAGTGGTTTTGCAAAAAAGGGAGCAATCAAGTGATTTTTTGTAGAATTCTTGGTATAACTCTATATAACATGTAAGAATAAGAGCAAATGTGGGTTTTTCTTGGTTATTTTGTGGTTCCTACATACCATTTGTTAGGTTAATTGGACAAATAGAAGGCCTTGCTGCAATCAAGGTGTTTGGATTATAGGTGTGGGTAGAAGGTCCGAATGTAGGTTAATAAGTGGGTAGATAAGAAGGTCTAGAGCTGGTTGGTAAGAAAAAATTGAAGCGTGGTTTACGGTAAGATAATATGTGGGATAGATAGGTTAGGGGTAAAGAGTGTAGTTTCTAAATTATTGCCCTTCACAATTTGAGTTTCATTCTTTTTTTTTTAGGCATCTTCTTATGAGCAAAGGACTGTCCTTCCTTAAATTTGCCATTTTTTATGGTATTTTCAATGATCTCACCCGAGATCACCATGTCAATGAAAATTTTAGTTGCATTTCCTATCATTTTTTTCATAGTAAAGAAATTTTAAAGTACTTACAAATAACATTGTTAATTTTTTTATTGTTATTGGTGGCTGGATTTGAGCAACTATATCCCATCACTTTTACACATACTCTTTAAAAAGCTTAGTTGTTTTCTTCTCCATATTTGCAATGAAAGGTAATTAAGAGCCATATCTATAATATGATCGTATTGATTGATGAATGATCAGTTAAATCCTTCTAGGATCATATATAGGCCCTATCTAACTAGAGATACCATCTTATAGCAGACTTAATTAAACTAACTTAGAATGCATGCATAAGTAATTTCTCATTACTAGTGTGGGTTGCCATTTTACGATAGTATATCATGACATGAGTAATGAGACATTTGGTGCCATCATATTTTTTAAATTTTGGTACTTTAAACTTTGAGGGTATCATCACATCTAATACCAAACAAAGCCTAATGACATCCATAGAACCATAAAAGTCGATGTCTTCTACAGCTTGTAATCTCTTCTTGAGCATATTCATCACATGATCAACTTTAAGGTCTTTTGAGGATTCAACCATTTTCAATTTCAATTTTTTTTTTTGATTCATCCAAATTGGGGATTTGGATTGGTTTGATTGCTTTTTTAGTGAAGACAGGATTAATGTAGCCCTAAATATTCTCTTGACTAGGCACAAATAGCATTTCTGGGTAATTGTAGCTTAGGAATGTAGGCTATTATGGTAAAAATCTTTGGGTGGATTAGGCCTGATATAGGCCATAACCTAGAGGGTACAGAGGATTGTAACTTCATGTGAAACCTTCTCCTCTACTGCTTTTCCCTTTTTTAGTTTTTCCAAGACTTCGAGGATTTTGCTTAGTTCTCCCTTGATTTTTTCATGAATTTTTTCCAACTTTTCAACACGACTCGCATTATCCTGTTTCATTTTCTTAGCTTGAGCTTGAGTGTTATACTAATGTTGAGCTATCCTTGAACCTTATGTACCACAATCTAAAATTAGTGATCTTATTATGAGCTAACATGATTAAGAAATGATTATGAATGAATGCAATGCAATGCATGGAAAAGAAAAAAAAATATTTGCCCCTTTAAAGATTTTAACAAAAATGAACTTTCATTTATTCCATAAGAGTTTGTTCTACATCAAGTCTAATATTCTCCACTAGTAAAAGTGTTTAATTTGCTCATACTGATTTTTTACTTCCTTAATGAAGTTTAACAAATGTTGCCCATACTATTCTACTGGTGTGACCCAAGTTTTCAATGTCTCAGCCTCTTCCACCATTTTTCTTGCCTTAATCACTGCCTTGCTTATCTAAGTTGCAAAATGCTCTATATATCTGTGCTTTCCCAACCATTCCCTTTTTGCCAAACTATACTTGATAAGATAACTTTCTATGATCGTTTGTGAGTGCCATGATATGATCCATTTGATTATTCAATCTTTGCTTTAGTGTTTGGATACCTTCTAAGCATTTCATTTTCTTGTTGAGTTTCAACATAATCATCCTCCAGTTGGGAACATTCTCCTTTTAATTTTTTATTCTCACAAGTCAAATCAATGATGTTTATTTCTTTGGCCTTCACTTGTATAAGCAGTCTTTTATGCTCTTAAAGCATCTCTATCAATTCTTTAAGGGTGTCATCTCATTCCTTAACAACCTTTTGAGCCTTACTCTCAGTTTTTAATCTTTTATTTTGTTGATAAGATTAGCCAAATCCTTAACTATCATATCACTCTCTTTAGAGATCTCATGGACTTGGACTTCTAACTTTTCCACTTTATCTTTCCATTACCTTCTCTCTTATTGAAGCCTTAGAATCTCTTGTTTTATCTTTCTCAAATTTTTTCTTTACAAATTTTGACTTTCAAAGTATCTCATCCAACTCTTGAGTCATAGACTTACAATGATCCTTAAATGTAGATACAACCTCCTTGCCCCTCTTGGCTCTCCATACCAAATATCTATGAGTGACTTTATCAGTAAATGGTCCAAGACTCACTCTTTTAGGCTTTTTCCAAGCCTTGATCATGCTATCAATTTTCTGAAATGTTTTAGGTTCCCCATATAAATAGTTAAATTAGTTGTGTCTGTGTGTCATGGGAATGAACTATTTAGCTTCATATTATTTCCTCACCATCAGTGGTGCATAACTTGTTAGCCCTCATAAGCCTAAAAGTGGAATCCCTATCTCATATCCACATTGATATAGCATGAAACTGTGAGTTTTTACAATAAATACTCCAATTCTTTCTAGGTCTTTGCTTTTGGCCATTCACTCTCACAAAATTCCTTAACTAGATTTCGATTGCTAAAATAGAGATTGGAGATGGCACTCTCTTTGCATTCAAAATGGCTCTTCATCCATAAATACAATAGCGATGTGTAACCCAAAAAATGTGATTTATCATTTTGTCTACAAAATTTCAATGATCTGACGGTTTCCTCTAATATAGCTAGTGAAGGATGACATCCTCTTTCGATCTGTTAAAATAAATGCACCACCTCTATATCAATATGGCCTAAAACTTTTGGAAAGATCACCATCCCATATATTGCTAGAGCAATCACATTCATTCCTTGGTCATCATCAGGATGTTTAATAATGAAATCTCAAAAAAATTCCCAGGGAATACCTTTATGCCCTCCATTCTCTTAAACATGTGAATCCAAAGCTCTTTTTCTATCCTTAAAATATAGGCCAACTTTTTACGATATCTTGGTTTTTGTTTTTTCACATATACCCTATCTGGATAATGGAGATGCATACTTATCAAAATCGAATACTCATCTATGGTTGGCATCAAATCAACTTCATTAACAATGAAACAACAATAGAAGGGATCCTAAAATTGTAACATTGCCTTAATGAGTGAATTTTCAACCTTTACCGATAAGAGATGTGCAACATGCCCAAATTTTTTACAAAAAACATATTATTTTGAAAGGATTATGTTATTCCATGTGTCGTTAGGTTTTTCAAATCATTCTATTTAAAGAGCAATTGAATCTGCTTAGGCAAGGTAGAAACCTAACCAGGTGATAAACAATCCCCTTCCCCTGCTATCTCCTTTTTAACTCCACCTTCACATAATAGGTGACTCACACTTGAAGAACACAGACGAGGTGCGAACTTGACGTTCTATAAGTTCCATGAAAGCTTTTGTTGAAGATCTTTTAAGGTAGGAATAATATACAATCTATATGTATGTTCATGAATATGCAAGAAAGAACACAAACAAAGAAATTGGTTATTATTTCAGTATAAAATAAAGAATAGTCACAATGCAATATACAACAACAACATGGCTTAAATTTTGGATTAACTATAAAGGGTAAATGGGAACACGGCTCTACTTATAGATTAAGCTCATAAGGTTAACTATATGCAGCATAGGTCATTTCTAAAAAAGTTCCCAAATTGTTTCTTACATCATTTTTCATCACAGACTAGTAAGGCACCCTAATCCTTGGCCATAATAGGCTATAAGCGAAAATGGTTCAATTTGGGTTGAAGTATTTCACTAGCCTATGCAGAGACATGAAATCTCACAAAAGCGTAACTCAGGTGTAGAGTCCATGTTATGCACATGCAAATGAATGACAACCGTAGAAAGGAATAAATGAATAAATAGTATATAAGTAGGAGAAAAAAATCTTGAATTTATTAAGTTAGGTTTGGATAACTAGAAATCATTTGCTGGCTTAACACTTAGAATCCTTAGTGGAGTTGCCAAAATATCATAACCTATAGATCCGTGGACCTATCGCTATACATGCATTAAAGGAGTTGCCACCAATCTTTTTTTTTCATTTAGGTGTGATTGGTCACCTAACAAAATTTATCCATTCAAAGATGAGTCCTAAGATTGACCTAGGTATTTTTAAATAGTAGATTCTAGTCCACGAAACCCGATTTTAGATTTGAAAGTGCAGTTACGCATGAGGAAGGTTATAGCACTCTCACAATGCCCATCTAAAATATGGTACCAGTTTGATTTTAGATTATCTAAGTCTTTACCATATTTATGATTTATCAAAATATTTAATATTGAAAATCGATCTTAAAATTACTACAATAGTTTGGTAGCAATTTAAGGTAATTCTCTCACCTTATGAGTATTTATGGAGACTAGTGTCCCACTCTAAAGAGGCTCCATCATCAGTTCATTAATACATTTATATTTAAAAATTAATCAGTAAAATCCTCCATTAGTTTGGTAAGATTTACTTTGATGCATCTTCCTACAATTTAGTGAGATTTTATTATATAATTGTTTTTAGAAAATACATTAAATCTTCTAATAGTTTGGTAAGATTTAATTTAAGATTCAAATCCTCCAATAGTTTGGTAAGATAAAATACAAAATATTTTTTTTTGTAGAAATTAATTTATGAAATTTTCCAATAGTTTGATAGAATTCATAAATTTAAATTCATGAAAATTCCTTTAATAGTTTGGTAGGATTCATGAATTTATTTTAAAAACATTTTTTTTTGTTTTTTTATAAACAAAAAAAATGAAATTCATAAAGGCATTTAAAATAAATAATGTGTTACTTAATTTAAAATGATAAGTAAAATAACAAATAAAAAGAATAAAAATAAGAATAAAGTAAAAAGAATTTAAAATAAAAATAAAATCAAAGAAATAAAATCAAAATAAAATGAAAAAAGAAAAGCCAAACCTTGCGATTAGGTTAGGTTGCTCCACAGGCGATGCACAAATCCTAAATTGGTTCATGTGAGTTTTAGGTCGCACGAAACGGCATCATATTACGGCACTATAAAAGGAAAATAATTTGGTTTTTCCTGAGGCTATCTCAACCCTTTCTCTTTTTACTTGGTTTTTTGCTCTGCCTTCTCTCTACAATTCAACCCACACCTATAGGAAAATCCCAGAAAATAGTAGAAAACCTAGTTTTCGGCCACCGGAATCACCAAAAATCAGCTGAATCTTCAACTCTTAGCTAGAAAATTCAATCGACAATTAAAATATTCAAACTAAACCCAAAATTTTCTAGCTTTTTCTTTTCAGAAATCCAATCTTTTTCTAATAAAATCAAGAATCACTCAGGATCAAATTTTTCAACACAACATCTCATAAATCAATTTCTCTACAACCAAAACCCAGATTTGTAGAATATCCTAGCAAATAGAAATTTCCCTATCCTAAAACGCAATTCAAGTTTTCATTTATAGGGTTCATTTTTATAGAAATTTTAAGGATTTTCTTCAATCAAATCCCGTAAATTTATATAGGAATCTATCAAATTTGATTAGGGTTTTAAGAAAAACCCAATCCTACCAAATTTAATCTCATTTACCACGTGAAATCTATTGATTCTTTTTCCTTTAAAAGCGTGATTTGATCTAGGTCATTTTGTTTCCAATTTCCAGCTTCTTACGAGCATGATTTTAAAGTTGACCTAAACTCTTATTTCATTTCCTTTTTTTTTCCTTTTTCCTTTTTCTTTTTTTTTTAATTTTTAATTTTTTCTTTAATTTATTGTTATTATTAAAAAAAAGTTCTATAAAAATAAGGATAAAAATAATTATTGGGCCATAGCCCACATTAAAGTAAGCCAAGGGTTGGGTTTAAAACCTAAACAAAACAAAGCCTTTAGTTGGGCTTAAGATCTATATTATCCACTAGAATAGGCCTTCTTGAAACTTGAAAGGCCTAATAGACTTCTTGTAGCCCAATGATCCCGATAATCAAAAATCAGAAAAGCCCATGCAAGCCCAAACAAAATAGGTGTCTACATAATGTTTAGTTTGGTTTTGATTTAGGATTTGAAGTTAGTTTGGTTTGGGTTTGGGTAAGGTTTAGTTTAAGGGTTTTAAGGGTTAATTTGGTTTGGGTTGGGGTAAGGTTCGATTCGGTTAGAGTAAAGTTTGGTTTGATTTTGATTTAGGGTTTGAAGTTGGTTTGGTTTGGTTTTGGTTTAGGGTTTGAGGTTAGGGTTTGGGGATTTAGTTTAGGGTTTAGAGTTTGGGTTTAGGGTTTGCATGAGGGTTTAGGGTCAGTTTATGTGTTTAAAGGTTTTGCATGAGGCTTTAGGGTTTGCATGGGGGTTGCATGTGATAAAATAAACTTAAAATCAATGTTAAATGCAACATTTAATTCATGAAATGGGACTAATCATGAAAGCCATAACTTAAGCAAATTTACAAACACATCATAAACTAAACATGCATGCAAAAACTTAACCAAAAGAAAATCAAACACCAGAGATTAAAAGAAGGATGAAGGTTCAGCCAAGCCATAGTTGATGTTAGATTGAAACCTTAAAGACCATTTGAACTTGTATTGCATTGGCTAAACACGTGGAACAATGTATCCACCTTTTCATTTTGATATGAACACATGAGAAATAAGATCAAATTCTACTAAAAGACCACCCATTCAAGACTTTATTCTTAATGAATTTCATCAAACATACAAAAAGCATAAAGCTCTAACTAAGGATAAAAACAAGCTTGCATGAATCACCAATTTTTAGCCATGGAAAACATCATTGGAAGTCTTAGCCAAGTAATGGAAAGTGCTAGGCGGAGAGCTTCCCATGGTCTTTCCACAAATACTTCATCATTTATTTAGCTAAAACTTATCAAACACATAGAAAACTAACTTATGAAAGCATTTAATTATATCAAACATGTAAGAAACTACTAAAGGGGAAAATACTAGAAACAAGCATAGTTTCCAAATAACCAACATAACTCATAAAGGTAATAAACTAGCATGAAATTAACAATTAATACCATCACAAACACATCAACATGCATTAAACCAAGCATGTAAACTTCTTGAATAAGCAAAATGGAGGTTTAGCCATGGCATAAGAGGGCTTGGTCGAACCTCCAACGATGGACATTTTTGGTGTTTCTTGATCTTTATCACTTCAAACCATATTATTGATTTAGTTAGTTGAATTTTTGATCAAGCAAGGAGTTATGGAGGAAAGCAACTATGGAAAAAGTTGTTTCCTCTTTAAAATAAAAAATAAAAGAAAACTAATATGAAAAAGTAAGAAAATGCATGGAAGTAAGGATAGGATTATACCTGCCAAGCTTTCTCCTAAATTTTCTTTTCTTCTTTTTTTGTTCTCCCTTTTCATTCCACAATAGCCGCTACCTCCTCCTTTTATTTCCAACCCTACATGATGAATATAAAGGCCAAACAATGATCCCTCAGCCCTTGATCACTTCCTCATCCAATGGCTCTAACTATTCCTCATGTTTACTCACTAAGCAACCACCTTTCACCCTACGATCTAACCTTTTGAAAGATCAAAGGCTCAGAAGGAATATAACATAAAATTTGACTTTTAGTGCAGCTTTAACAATGGAAAAAAGACTATTTTGCCTCATTAGAAATTTGGCCTTTTTACATGATTTTCTTGGAAACTTATGATCTCATCTTTGTTTTTGTGATTTTAATACACCAAAAATCATGAAATAATATTTGATCATGATTTGGAGCTTTTTTTGAAAAACCAACCTCAAGAATGTCAAATTATAAAAATATCCTTAAAAGGCATTTTAGTAATTTTATACCTTCTAAAGTACGATTAAGGTTTTTAATGCATAAGAAGTATGAAATAATATAACAACATCATCTAAAGTTTTTTGTGAAAATGACCACAAAAAGGTTAAATTACGAAAATACTCCTAAAGGGTATTTTGATAATTTCATATCTTTTAAGGTACGATTAAGGTTTTTAATGCATCAAAATTATGAAATAATATCAAAACATCAACTGAAGCTTTTTACGAAAAACCTACCTTGAAAAGATCAAATTATAAAAATACTCCTAAAACATAGGGATAAGTCTACACAAAAGTTAAATATGTATCAAATATTTTGAATATTTTGATAAGAAATCAACTATCAAAATAACTTCTAAATTGATATTAACTCGTTACTCGAACCTATTGATAAAAAAATCATTGTCAGCAGTTACACATTTGTCTTTATTGTTCTAGCCAACTCCACTTGCATTGGCTACCATATTACAAATCGCATGATATAATCTCTTTAGTAACTTTACCCTTGACTTTATGTATGGGTTTGCTTACAGTTATGCCTATGAAATTTTGACCTCCAACATCCTTTTCAGATGTCCTAGATAGCCAACTCTGAAGGTTTTATTGTTGGTTTTCCATCTAGGCTCATTAGCTAAAACATGTAAGCATTAGACAATAGCATCCTCCTCATTTGTCAAAATGTGATTACCTACTACTGAGGTTTGTTTTCTTTTTTTTTGATGTACTTTTTATATTGGTACCAAATGATGACATTTTAATATCCTAATTATATAGTTAGATATTAAGTAACAAATGTATATCGAATCAAAAACCAATAAAGATGAACTAATAATTAGTGCAAGAGAAAAACCAATAGAAATGGTAACAAAATAAATATTATTGTAATCAATAATCAACTACATCGTACACTAAAAAGCAAACCAAAAGGAAAACAAATATAAAATAAATGTAGAAAATAAATAGTATACTAAACCATATCATACAAACAATAATGTTATAATCAAATAGAAAAAATAAAATAATGTCATTAACCTTTGGATTCTACTAATTCGTGAACATATCTTGTGTCAGGTTGTCTCTAAACTTAGTCAAAGCATCACTTGGCTCGATGTGCCTAATCAAATCTTAATGCTCATCTTTTTTTGCTTGGCTATTACTCACTTCAACAACATCGCTTTCAATAGGATTAATTAGCATCTCAAACCTAATAAAATTATGGAGAAGGTAGCAAGTAGAAATGATTCTACGCTATATTTTAATTAGATAAAATGATTTCTCCCTTAAAATTGCTCATCTAGCTTTTAATATACGAAAACATCTTTTGATATAATTTCTTACTTGAGAGTGTTTCATATTGAAGTATTCTTGGGGTATCATAGGTTGGTGTCCTAGCCTACAATCATTCAATTAGTATCTTTGACCTTTATAAGGTGCTAAAAAACCTTTTTTATTTGTGTATCCAACATCACACAATTAGTAAAAACCTAATCTAGTGTCACAATATTAATATACATTTTTAAATTATGTTTCATGCAAAACTAAAACCAAATATTAAAGCTAATACCTTATGGGATACTTAGACCATTTCTACGTGTAATGGCATCCTTAGGCACTTTGTCATCTGCTATAGAACCTCTCCATCCCTATAAAATATAAGTGAATTACATGTCTATTGTGCAAACGCCAAGAACATTGATAGCAATTTCATTTTTATTGATCATGTACCTGGCATGTCAACTGAGTTTACATTCAACTTTATGTATGTTTCATCTAAGACACCAAACAACCCTAAACCCAACAACTCTAATTAATACATTATACAAAATTGAGATTTATTGATAATTATTCAAAGCAAGTAATGACTATTGCATTACCTTGAACCATTTCCATCTATTATATATTGAATTCTCTAGTATTGGTTTTTTAAATAACAAGGAATATAGTCTTAAAACTGAATTCAACATAACATGAAATTGCCTACTAATAACTATTTCTTCTATTGACATATATCTAGATGCCTTTAATCACATTTGAGTTTGAAGCAAATGATATAATTTTGCAAAAGCTCTTCTATCCATTCTACAACTATCCACACTCTATATATCACTTTCAAAGACTATTTTGTTTAAGTTCAATGACCTGATCTGAAGCCTATCATGAGTTTCATCAACGTAAAATATTCTACGTCTTTCATTGCTATTAATGTCATAGCAACAATAAGTAATAGTTGAAACATACTCTTCATTTAGTTCATTTGTAAAATAAACATTGTTACCAATTGCATTTTCTTTCTTATTGATAAAAGAGCCACAGCTATTTACAAGAAAAATTTTTGTTAATGTTGAAAATATGTGCCAACAGCAAAATGTGCATTTGATAAATCGATATCTAAGCCACATCAAACAAAAAACAAATAGCAAGAAAACATTTGATTAGACCAAGAAGTAGCAACAAAACATTTGCCAGATCAAGAACAAAAAACCAATAGTAAGAATACATATCATAGATTAACAACTTTTCAATCAAAATCTAACCTAGATCCTTTAATATAACAACAAGACATCTGACGATAACAAATAATACAAAACAATTTGTATAAAATAGAGAATAGATTGACTGTATATTGAAAAGATAAACTAAAATGAGCCACACAAAGATGAAATGACAAAAGTTGAAGTTGTGTGAAATCATGGTGCTCTTTATTCCATTTTTTGTCTAGTAAGTTTTCGTAAATATGAAACATAATCTTCCTTTGATCTTGCCTTTAGCAATTTGCTATTACAAAATTCCCTAATCTAAATTCTAAAAATGAGGTAAGATTAGCGAAACTTATTATTTATGCACTCAAAATAGATCTTCATCCAAATGTAAAGTAGTTGCACTCATCCATTGAAATGTGCTTTCCCATTTTGAAGATAATGATTCAAGCTTCTGTGGTTTCTACTAAAACAGCTAGTGCCACATTGATCTTACGCTCAATTTGATCTACAAAGTCCACTACAACAACTTCAATATAGCTTAAAACTTTCAGGAAAACTACCAAACCATATATAGCTAAAGCCATTATAGCCATGCCTTGCTCATCATCTGAATATTCTTTAATGAAGTTCCATAAAAAGCTCCATAGAATCCTTTTGCTTTCATCTTTTGATTTGACATACATATCAACCTGAGGTAAACTGAGTCTAAGCATTTTGATCAATTTCTTATGATAACCTGTATTAGTTGTCTAGTAGATTTTATATGGATTCGATGGATCCTATCGAAGCAATACCATGTACTCTTCAATAATTGGTACCATTTTCGCTTCATTGAAAACACAACACCAATATGATAGGTCCTAGAATTGTACCATGGCCCTGATCTTGAAAGCTTCCTATTTTGTTTTATTTAAATGCTTGCAAATACTATGCAAATCTGCTAAGTCATCTATTGGAGATCAAGATACACCCTCTTGGGAAGTTTTGACACATAATCCATAGGTAAAAAATCTCTCTTTTGGCATTAGACTTATTCTGACTTGGCTTTCAACTAATCAGAATATTGATAATAAGTTGATGAAAACTCAGACTATATTTGGCTCTCTATGGATGTGAGTTCAATTTAATCTATCAACCAATTGCTATGTAGCAAATTTTTTTTATATGACAATTTGATAATGCAAATGCAGGAAATCAAATAATCAACTAATCAAATAACCAAACAATAAAAAAAATACCAAAATTATTCCTATATGTGGGCTAACTTGGGTTAAGTTCTTAATAAGGGTGGACATGATTCTACCTTAAGGTTACCCTTTTCAATGTGGATTATTTGCAAGGTTAAGTGATTTTGACCACTAAAGGTTTCCAAATTATTATTCACCCATCACAGGCTGTTAATGAAAATGATTCAATTTAAGTATAAGTATTTCGCTAGCCATTGCGAAGATTATCATCTCACGATAGCATAAGTATTTTACTACCTCTTAAAAGGGATGTAGCCTAGGCTTAGGGCTCATGTGACATACATGCATGTCATACAGTGTGAAGGAACATATATCTTTATTCACAATTCTCTCAAGCTAAGTGAAAAAATAAAATAATAAAGTTAGTAACGCAAATAGAAATAATAATAATAATAATAATAATAATTTAAGACCAATCAAACCAAAAGCTAGGATAATTTAAGATTAATTAATGGCCTAACTCTCTATGTCCTAGTGGAGTTACCAAACTGTCATAACGTATAAGTTTGTAAACCTATTGCTAGATAGAACAAAAGGAGTCATCACTAATCTTTTCTATTTAGATGTGATTGGTTACCTAATGAGTCTATCCTTTTAAGGATGTCCTAAGCTTGGCTAAGGGACCCTAAAGAATACGCTCCTATCTACGTTTTCAAAATTAAGATCGGGAGTTTGGTTATGTGTTGGGAAGGTTATAGCAACCTCATAACGTCTATCCTAAAATGGTACTAATTAATTCTAAATTGTCCTAAAGTCTTGGCTAGATGATATTCTTATTTATGTCATTTACTTAGTTTAGACATCTACATATTGGGCAAAATTTTAGGTTTTCCTTACCATTTTGTAGAATTCCTAAAAGTTTTCCTCAACTTAGGAGTATTCAAAGACCCATTCGTTTGTTTGAAAAGGCTCTGTCGTAGAATTGATTTTAATTAATTTGTTATTGATGTTGTTATTTGATTTTCTTTTATTTTTATTTTGATTTCTTTATTTTATTAAAAATATATCAAAATTTTCCACCATTCAAGAAATATTTAAAAATATCTTTTCACATAAAAATGTTTAAGAAAATCAACCATTCTTGATTTCCTGGAATCGAATTTACCTTAATTTGTTATTTCTAGGATTTATCTTGGTTATTTTTATCATTCCTATATTTATTGTTTACTATGCTTAAAAATATTACTATTGCAATTGTATCTAATTTTACCACCATTTTAGCAAATTTTAGAAACAAATTTCTCTTTTAGAAATTTTTGGAAATTTAACCATTCTTAATCTCTTAGAGTTCCATTTTGTTCACTCTTATCATTATTTCTAAAATTTATCAATTTTATTTTATTATGCTTAAAATAAATGTTAATTATCATTATTAAAATTTATTTAACCTTGAAACCATTTTGCAAAAATAAAAGTTCCTGTTTGGAAATTTTTAAAAACCAACCATTCTTAATTTTTAGAATTTCATCATTTGACTAAATTTTATTTATTTTTAAGAAAGACATGCTTGTTATTTTTGCTTTTAATTTTTGCAATTTACTTTTATATTTGAAATTTTTATCTAAATTTTTCACTTTTCTGAAAAAATTTATGATAAAACCTTTTAACTAGAATTTTTTTTTAAAAAATACTCATTCGTGATTTCTAGAATTTTCACATTGGATTCTTGTAAGGTTTTAATTCCAAAATTTATTCTATTATTACTAAAAAATTCTCAATTTAGTTTTTTTATTCTTATTATTTTTATTATCGAAATTTTTACTTACAAAGTCCACCATTCTAGAAAATTTAAGGAAAAACTTGACTTAGAAAATTTTAAATTTTCAAACTTATTTTATTTTTAAATTTTCATTACTAAAATAATCTCCATTTACTTGCTATACTTTTGAATTTTCTAAGTAATTAAAAAAATATATATGATTATACAAAGAGAATTAAATTTACATTTTAACTTAATTGACTTATTTCACAATATTAACAATAATTAAAAATAATTAAATATATATCTAATTTAAAGAAATACAAACATAAATGTAATGGGATAAATAAGGATATAATAAAAATGTACCTTGGGCCTTGAATTTTAACCCACAAAAGAGAGGATGGGCTACGTAAATATGGAATGGGCTTGTGGCTCGGTCAAGGATTGATTCTCAGGGTCTCAGGTCAAGTCTTCAAATCCAGGTCAAACCTTTGAATTCCTAAACGGCATCCACCCTTGTAAGATATACGAAACTCCTTTCCTTTCCTTGGTATTCGTCTTCTGTTTCTACAGAGTCAACACTCTCTCTTACTCGATTGAAAGTTTAGTCGCCCAACCAGATCACCGTCGCCTCCATCGACGTGGGTCACGACCACCATTGTTTTCTTCATTGCTTATTGTGCCAGAAAGCCCACTGTAAATCGTCTCTCCTCTACCAATCGAAAATCCCAGAAAAAACAAAACTTCTAAGAAAATCAAGTCCAAATAGAGCATAATAGAGCTACCAAAAATCGCTGTTGATTTTCCAATTCCTTACCACAGAAACACCCAAAAAGCCTCCTTATCTCACCCTTTTGTATGATTATTTTTCTTCCTCCTTCAATCACCAACCAAGATTAGAAAATCCATATCCCAGAAACCAAGCGTCAGACCCTCCTTTTGCTGTGACCTTTCGATCACCAATTTAGAGAATGGGCCATTTTATAGCTGCCTCAGTGTCCTTCCTCTTTGGCTTGGTAATCGAAACAACTATAGAATAATTAAACCGAAAACTTTTTCTGGCTTGTGTTCTTTTTGTTTTTTGGTTGTTGTCCAATTTTGTTGGCTTATGTATGGACCGAATTGCTGGGTATGAGTCTGAGAATGTGTAATTATGGTTTTGATAATTGTTGGTTGCAGTGGAATTTTGACTACTGAGTATTGGTGGTGCTGTGTTACTGGGTTGTTGTTGGGTTTGGGAGTTATAAGTCCGGTGGCAATGGTAAGGTATGGTAGTTCTTGGCAGTGACTTTGGATTTGACCTAGTGGTTACTATTTGTATGGTTGCTAATAGTATGGGTAATAGTAGAATACTGCTGGCTGTTGAAGTTTGGAGACGGCTTAAGTTGAATTTGATTATCAAAAAGCTGCTAGTACTGTGAGCAATTGTGTTTGATTGGCTGTGAACTTGGGTCCAATGTTCCTTTTCCCCCTTGATTGCCGAATTGACGAAGTTTATACAGGGATTTGTTTCAATTGTGATAGAGTTTAATATCAGAACAACTTCCCAGTTAAAAAGGATTTATTTTCATTATCTTTTTAATCTTTATCATTGAAATTTCATCTTCAACATAAGAATGATCAAATCTGAAATTTTCAAAAGTTAGATTGTGTATCTGTTCACTTGTCTGGTTCATTTAAAAAAAAATAATAATGAAATAAAATAAATAAATAAAAATAATAGACTATAAATTATGAAAGAAAAAGTGGGTGCCAAACACTTGGTTTTGATTTTTAAATTTAAACTTAAACGGGTCAAATTAAAATTACTTTAATTAGAGAGTAAAAATCTGAAATTACGAATCGAAATTTGAAATTATTGCCAATAACCTTGAACAAAATAGGGTATTTACTCTTATCTTTCTTTACACACTTTCTATGGAACAAAAATTATGTAAAGATATAAACATCTATTATATCTAAATTAAGTTTAATCCAAAGTTTTTTTTTTTTTTTTTGTGAAATGCTTCTTGAAAACAATGGGCCCACCACTACTAAATATCCATGGCTCCTTTAAGATGAAGGCACACAATTTTAAAAATTAAAAGCTTTTTCAATATGAAGGTACATAACTTTAAAAATTAAGGGCTCATTCAACATGAAGGCACAAGACTTTTTCAACACAAAGACACAAAACTTTTAAAAATCGAAAGCTTCTTCAATACAAAGGCACACAACTTTTAAAAATTAAAAGCTCTTTCAACACAAAGGCACACAACTTTTAAAAATTAAGGGCAGCACCAAAAGGTTTTGACAATAATGCTTAGAGATCTTATAGATCGTGCTTGAAAAACTAGGTGATTATATTTTGAGGTTTTACGAATCATTCCTAACATTGAAAAATGCTTTTTAAAAACAAAAGCTCTACAACTTGAAAAAAATTTTGGAAAAGAAACTCGAAAGTTTAAAAAAATCTGCTTGGCAATCTTATAGATCATGCCCAGAGGACTTGGAGATTAATTTTAAAAAATATTTTGAAAATCATACTCAAAGGTCTCCAAAATTGATACTCAAAAGTTTTAACAAATATACCCTGAAGTAAAATCTCATTTAATCTTTATATCAAAGGTTCCTTATTTAAAATAATAAGATTTTATCTTAAAAAGTTCTTTTTTTTTTTTTCCAAAACTTTAAGCTTAAATCTTTCTCTTCTGTCTAGTGAAAATAGGTAATAAATGAAACACATGGAATGAATATGATGCATATTATGCATGAAATCAATACCATATATCTTTAATTGTGGTAACATGATTTTTGAAACATTTTCTTTATTCCAGCTTTCTATGACACTATTTCTGAACTGGTTGATAAGTTCTTTCATGAGCTGATGCAAACATTCTTACATTTCTTTACTTAAACACCCTTTCTTACTAGCGATCCCTTACATTTGGCATTTTCCTTGCCTTAGAAAGATCACTTTTATCATAGCAATCACCTATTTTCCCATAATGAGCGTTGAGATTTAAAAATATTTCTTGAGCATTCCTCAAAATTTTTAAAAATAGCAATGGAAATTGCCTTACATAATTGTCTTTCTAAAAATGAACAAAATTTTCACATGCAATTAAATCTTTTAAAAAATTATTGATTACTATTTAGAATGAATGTGATGGATCACAACTTGGTCTATCCAAAAGTACGTAATGGTTTGGCACATCATGATCTTAGTTATTAGAGGAAATTTGGCCATTGAATGAGAAAGGAATATCTTTTCATTTGGGCTCACAAATGAAAGCCTAAATTTCTTACAAAATAATTTGACATATTTTAACACTTCTTTAGTTTTTGGCAAAAGGTCATTTAACAAATGTCAAGTCTAGTTATGAAAAGCTCAAAATTTTAAAAAATAAAAAGAAGGCTTAAATTTAAAAATAATTCATCAAAATGGGGTTGATCTTATATTTCTCAAAAGTCTCCAATACACTAAGGTTCATTCGAAAATGCCTTTATCTAATGCTTATTGCAACAATCGTAAAATTTTAAGAGTTGCTTTCAAGTTTTCACTTTTGCTCTAAACTACCCTTCTAACTTTTCACCTTAGAGCCTAATTTTTCTTTTTCTTTTATTTCTTTTCTCTTTTTTTTATTATTATTCCACCATGCATTTAAGTATTCAAAATTCATCTAAAACCAAATTGATGATTTCCTAAGAAACAAGTTTTCCAACATAAGTATCCATACGCGATCTATATGGACTCTATGAAGGATATAACTTAGGCTTTGAAGTTTTGAAAGAAAGGATATACGGCCCAAAATATGTGTTTTAAAGATAATTGAACCAATGATCATTTCTTTTTTAAAGGACATCTTTCATGTTATCAAAACATGCTTTTTCTTTTTTTTATATATTTTTTCATTTTTTTTTTTGCTTATACTTTTGACAAGCTGAGTTCAAAATTTTGGAAAGTCTTTACTTCAAGCTTGCCTCTTAACATAAGGCATCATTTCTTAGCCTTTAACGTATAATCCAATGTTTGGTGAGATCATTTTCTTGAATATGCCTTCAAATTTGGAAGGTTCATTCAGAAAAAAAAAATCAACAGGCTCAAAAGAGGTAGCAAATTGACATTTTTTTCTTTTATGAAAAAAATTTGAAAGATGATCATTTTTCATTTCAAGTATGGATACATCCATTAAAAGCAATTCTCAAGAGACAACAGTATTTTCTCATTGATTTTAGATTCATTTAAATTTCTCACATACATGGCATCATAATCAACTCTTTTTTTTTTCTTTAATTCATACTCATAATGCATTTTCTCAACTTTTTACTCAAATGAAGCCTAACATATTGATATTCCTTATCATAATCCATTCAAATGTTCATCAATCAAAATGATTAAAAGGGGTTATTTAGGACATCAAGTAAATTTGACTTTTTTAGTAAATTTACCCCAAAATGAGGTTACAGGATCACTTGGTGAAAGAGTAAAAAGGAGAAGAATGCGGCACAAACTAAGATATTGAACAAATTGAGAAAATGTAAGAATCTGAGATTTGTAAAGGAGCTTAGGTGGTGAAGCGTTTGAAATTACCAAATTCTAGAAAGCTTAGGAGAATGCCTTATCAACCATTTTATTACTCATGGCCCAAATAAAGATCTATAGCTTTTAAGATTAGTCAAGTAGGGATAAGATTTGTAACTTTTGTCTCTAGGAATTCTAAACGTTATGAAGAATGAAATGTTTAGTGAAATGGTTTATGATGCTCATTTTTTACAATAATCACCAAATTTCTTGAGATTTTTCATATGTATTTGGGAAATTAGCTATGCAAGAATCCAAACTTAAAATTTGGAATAACAAAAACTTATTAAAAAAATGAATGTAACCCTATTCCTTTTTTTTTATTTAGATTTTTCATCATTTCCATTTTATAGGCTAAGTCTCTTCTTATTTCATCTTGAACCTTCTCAACTTTCTTAATTCAACAACCCTACTCTTGCTCAATGAGTGTTTGTACTAGTGATAATTGGATTGCCCAAATTTTTTAGTGATTGAACTATCTTGAATCAAAATTATCACATTTAAAAGTTAGGATGATATGCACATGGTATTTCAATCACGTATGCATGAATGAAAGGGTGAATGAATGCCCTAATGAGTATTTTCCATATAATAGTTATTAATAAAAGAAATCTCAAATTGAAGATTTGTCCTAACAAAGTTCCAAAGCTATGCCAACAATTTTTTTCCAAATATAAAATTATAAAATCTATCACCTCCTAATGAACTTCTTAATTTATTGGTATTGGTCATGTGCCTCATCTAAGAAATTAACCAATTGTTGTCCATAGGTTCCAATTGGTTGCACACTTATCTTCAATTCTGTAACCTTTTCTTCCATTTCAAATTCTTTATCAATAGCTATGTAAATCTGATTGAACAAGTGTGTCAAATGCTTCTGTGTCACCACGTATGCATTTTTTAATTATTCATTGCCATCCACATACATTTGGTACTTCTTGGTCAGGATGCCCACTTGTGTTGTGCATTGATTAACCATTTCTCGAAGCATTGTGTCTTTTGGCTCTAATAATTGCCTTTTACCCTTCTTCTACCCTTGTTTGTAATAGCTTATTTTCCTTCAAGAGTTGGGCAAGTTCAAAGGTGATTGGTGAGTTCATTTTGTCTAAATCAACAAACAAAGTTTTCTATTGATCTCCCTTTTCACTGACCAATTTCAAGTTATCTTCCATCTCTTTTTTCAACCTTTTATTCTCTCATTCCAATTCATTTATTTCATCTTAGAGCTTTCACTTGGCAATTTCCACTTTCAATAAGGGATTTTATGGGGTTGGTTTCATGGGATGATCATTTTTGCACTTTTGAGGGATCACAATGTCTATGGCTCTTCTAGCATGCTAAACAAAATACTCAAGAGTAACATCATATGTTAGCCTCTCTTGACCGACCTTAATAGTCTTCTTTCAAATTGTAGTGATATATTTTTATCCTTTTGAGAGTTCCTTTATGAGTGAATGAAAATTCTAATTGATCGAGACTATGTTCTCATATCCAAATTGTCTTTGTATCATTGTTGAAGCGTAGCTGACAATACCCTATAAGCTTAAGATAGAACACGTTTGACCCCGACAGCTGTATAGTGTAGAACTATGTTGATTCACGGTGTTCTCTATTCCACTTTTTGTCTAGCATGTTTTCACAAATATAAAACCCAATCTTTCTTTGATCTTACCTCTGGCCATTTACTATTGTAAAATTTCCTAATAAGAATGTTGAAAGTGAAGTAAGATTTGTGAAACTTACTCTCTATGCACTTGAAATTGCTTTTCATCCAAATGCAAAGTAGTTGCACGTATCCATTAAATGTCATTTCCCATTTCAATGACAATGATTTGAGCTTTTAATGGTTTTTGTTAAAATAACAACTGCCACATTGATCTTATGCTCAATTTGATCTACAAAGTCCACTACAACGACTTCGATGTAGCTTAAAACCTTTACGAAAACTACTAGCCTATATATGTCTAAAGCCATTATAGCCATACCTTGCTCATCATCTGAATGTTCTTTAGTAAATTTCCATAAAAGCTTCATGGAATCCCTTTGCTTTCACATTTTGATTTGACACATGTATCAACCTAAGGTAAACTAATTCCGAGCATTTTGGCTAGTTTATTGTGGTAACTGGTCTTTTTGTCCAATAGATTTTATCTAGATTCAATGGATCTCACTAAAGTAATAACATGTACTTTTAGATAGTTGGCACCATGTTTGATTCATTAGAAACAAAACATTGATATGATGGATCCTAGAACTATACCATGGCTCTGATTAGGTTTTTGTCTACCATAACTGAAAGAAGTGAAACTACATCCCTATATTTTCTTTCAAAAGCTTTATGCCTTATTCTATTTAAATGCTTCCAAATACTGCCCAAATCTACTAGGCCATTCTATTAGAGTTCAAGATGACCTTTTTAGGAAGTTTTGACACATAATCCATAGGTAAACAATCTCCCTTTTAGTGTTGGACTTCTTTTGACATGACTGTCAACTGATCAAAACATTCATAATGAGTTGGTGAAGACTTAAACTGTATTTGGTTTTCGATAGTGTGAGGGAGATTTAATCTATCAACTAACTACTATGTGGCAAATATAGAAAGTCAAATAATCAAATAACCAAACAATAAACAAAACAACAAAATTGTTCTTTTGTGTAGGCTAACTTAGGTTAAGTTCTTAATAAAGGTGGGCATGGCTTTACCTTAAGGTTGATCTCTTAAGTGTGGACTATATGCAAGGCTAAGTGATTTTGACCACTAAAGGTTCCAAAATTATGCCTTACATCATCATCCATGACAAACGAGTAAGGCATTCCAATCCTGACCCCTCATAGGCTACTAATGGAAAAGTAATTTGAGTGGGAGTATTTTGTTAGCCATTATAGAGATTACCATCTCATGAGAGTGTAGGTACTTTACTCCCTCCTGAGAGGGATGAAGCCCAAGTGTAGAGCTCATGTAACGCACATGTATGTGATATTATGTGAAGGAACATATATCTTTACTCACAATTCTCCCAAGCCAAGTGAAAAAATAAAATAGTAAAGTTAGTAACGTAAACAAAAATTATAATAATAATAATCAAGAATTTAAAACCAATCAAACCAAAAGTTAGGATAATTTAAAATTAATTAATGACTTGACTCTTTGTCCTCAATGGAGTCACCAAATTGTCATAACATATAAGTTTGTAAACCTATCATTAGACATAATAAGAAGAGTTGCCACCAATCTTTTTTATTTAAGTGTGATTGGTCACCTAATGAATCTATCATTTTAAAGATGTCCTGGGCTTAATTAAGGGTCTCTAAAAAATAGGCTCTAGTCTATGTTTTCAGGACTAAGTTCAAGAGTTCGATTACATGTGAGAAATGTTATAGCATCCCCACAACGCTTATACTAAAATGGTATCAATTAATTCTAAATTATCGTAAAGTATTGGCTAGATAGTATTCTTATTTATGTCTATTACTTAATTTAGACATTTACATATAGGAAAGAACTTTAGGTTTTACTCACCATTTTATGGAATTAATCGCCTCAACAGTATTTAAATAACCCATTTGTTCATTTGAAGAGGCTTCATCATTGGATTGATTTTAATTATTTAATTATTAATGTTTTTATTTAATTTTCATTTATTTTTATTTTGATTTCTTTATTTTATTAAAAATATATCTAAATTTCCCACCATTCAAGAAATATTTAGAAATATCTTTTCACATAAAAATGTTTAAGAAAATCAACAATTCTTGATTTCCTAGAATCGAATTTACCTTATTTTGTTATTTCTAGAATTTATTGTGGTTATTTTTATTATTCCAATTTTATTGTTTACTATGCTTAAAAATATTATTATTGAAATTTTATATAATTTTACCATCAATCTAGGAAAATTTAGAAATAAATTTCTCATTTAGAAATGTTTATAGAATCAACCATTTTTTATCTCTTAAAGTTCCATTGGGTTCACTCTTATAATTATTTCTATAATTTATCATTCCTATTTTATTTTTTTGAAAATAAATGTTAATTATCGTTATTATAATTTATTTAACTTTGCCACTATTTTGGCAAAATAAAAGTTTTTGTTTGGAAATTTCTAAAAAACTAACCATTCTTAATTTTTAGAATTTTATCATTTGATTAATTTTTATTTATTTTTAAGAAATACATTCTTGTTATTTTTGTTCTTAATTTTCATAAATTATTTTTATATTTGAAATTTTATCTAAATTTTCCAATTTTCTGAAAATATTTAGGATAAAACTTTTTAACTAAAAATTTTTAAGAAAATCACCCATTTGTAATTTTTAGAATTTCCTCATTGGATTCATGTAAGGTTTTAATTCCAAAATTTATTCTATTATTTCTAAAAAAATCTCAATTTGGTTATTTTATTCTTATTATTTTTGTTATTGAAATTTTTACTTAAAAAGTCCATCATTTTGGAAAATGTAAGGAAAAAACTTCACTTAGGAATTTTTGAAATTTCAACCTTATTTGATTTTTAAATTTTCATTGTTGAAATAATCTCCATTTACTTGCTATATTTTGAATTCTTTAAGTAATAATATATATATGATTATACAAAGAGAATTAAATTTACATTTTAACTTAATTGACTTGTTTCACAATATTAATACTAATTAAAAATAATTAAACACGTATCTAATTTTTAAAAAAGTACAAACATACATGTAATAGGATAAATATGGATCTAATAGAAATGTACCTTGGGCCTTGAATTTTAACCCATAAAGGAGAGGAAACCCTAAACCTAAATATGAAATGGGCTTGTAAATTGGGTTGAATTACTGATTGAGTTGCATCATGGGTTAGTGGTGTCTAGAGATGGTAATGAGGTGGAGTGGGTTGAATTTTTGCTTTCTCCGCTTTCAACATGAAGCTTCGGTAATTTTACTTGATACCCGACCCACCCCCATTCGGAGGTTTTAGTTGTAAAACTCGACCCCAACCCGATTCAACTTGAATTCAATCTATTACCAATTCAAATTTGTTGGAAACCTAACAAATCATAGTCTAAGTATATTAAAAGCATTAACAAATTTAACTAAACCACTCCCAAATTCAAACTTAGTACATAAAACTTCTTTTATCTAGTAAAATTTCACAAATTAGCACTATAAATGATGGAATTATGGAATACATAAAAATTAGTAAATTAAAACTCACAAATTCTCACCATAGATGATGGAATTATGAAATACATAAAACTTAGTAAACTAAAATTCAAACATCAAACAAGCATAAGTTAATAACCAAAAATTATACATAGTACATGATATAGGATAAACATCAAAAGTCTAAACCACCACAATAAAAAGTTAAATTGTTTGAATATCCTTTCATCCAATATGGTGAAAATCTTTCAAGACCTTAACAAATCATTTCATCATCATTGAGTTCCATATCCTCATTCTCCTCTAACCACACTAGTCCTATAAAATAAAACAATAAGATAAATAAATAAATTCCATAAAAAATATATTTAAAAATAATAATATAAAAATTAATTAGTTAAAAAAGATAATATTATTTACCAAACTAGTTATCTTTTCGTCAATCTCACTCTTAATAGCATCTTTGCAGAAAGACTATTCTCCTAATGAAATTGACCTTAGAAATGAAATTATAAAATATTAACAAATAATATATAACAATAAAATATAATAACTAACAATATACTAAAATAGAAAATAAAATTGCATAACATGCATTATTGTACCTTTTTCTTCAGCCCATAACCAATTTTGACAACATGTTAAAGCTCTATAGTTAATGGATGAAGTCTATTAGGTTGCGCACTCACCAACCTCCCTCTAGTACTAAAAGGAGACTTTGAAGTAGTAGTAGAAATTAGTATGGCATAGACATCTCTAACAATAAGTTGTAAGGTAGGAAATTGAGGTCCAGTTAATTTTACCAATTCAATATATCAAAATCTCCTTTTCTTGGTATGACCTCTTCATCCAAGTAAAGATCTAACTTTGATTTCACTTTTGATTTCTTCTTTTTTTTCCTTGAAATAAAATCATCATAGTCTCATAAATTTCCCATTTCAGTAACACCAACACCATTTAAGGATGAAAAGCTTTAAGTAGAAGTTCCTCCCTCCTTTTCTAAAGCCATTTTCTCTTTATACTCTTTAAACAAATCCTGACATATTTGCACAATCCTTTCAATTTCAAATTTAGCACTTTTTTCATAAATCTTTTCAAAGTCATACTCCAACAACTCTATTTTGTACCTTAGATCTAAAATTGTGGCAACACCCATTATACCATGCGCATCATTCCAATATTTTTCAAATTTGCCTAACATGCTCACTGCCATACGTGAACTAATTATATTGTTACGCATAATCCATTCATTTAATGCCAATATGATTTTGTAAGTATTAGGAAAATAAAGATTGTAGTAGCATATTTTGTGTCATAAAAACCTTCAGTGATATCATAAAACAATTTAAACTTCTCACAAATCTTAGTTGCCATGATCTAATCATTTTCAGTTGGCAAACATTTGTACAAGGGATCACCATGTAATTGTATACGAGGACAAACATCTTTGCAAAACAAAGCTGTTCAAAGCAATAAGTAAGTAGAATTCCATCATGTTTTGACATTAACACATAACTTTTTTAAAGTTGGAACGCTCAATTGACGCGTTGTTTTTTTAAAATTTTCCCACTTTTTTGATGTAGCACCTCAAAAAAGGACTCTATCACAAATTCTTTCGATTCCATCTCCAATCACGCTCAATCCATCTTTCACAATCAAATGCAAGATGTATGCACAACAAAGCATATGAAAAAAAAACCCATTGAGCAAAAGTGCATTACAACCAATTCTATTAATTAGCAACTCAATAACACCATCTTTCACACTACAATTATCCACTGTAATAGATGAAAATTTCCTATCAATATTTTAATCTAAGAAATATTTCATCAAACTTGAAGCAATGACCTCTTTTGTATGTAGAGTTGGCATGTATTAAAACCTAATTAAATAATCAATTATTTACACTAACTTATTAATTAATTCAATAATAATTACTTAATAAAAATGAACACTATCAAAATAAGAAAATTTAATAAAATATACCTACTAATGCATTTTTGTAAATTCTATTCATTGTTGATGTAATGAGTAGTGATAGCCATGTATCCTTATTTTTTGTGATCAGTAGTCCACATATCAATTGTGATAGTAATTCTCCACTCATTTGTTTCCAACTTGGATATTGTTTTTGCCTTTTCCTCTTTAAAAATTTTTAAAATATCACTCTTTATAGTATTTCAAGAAGGCATAGCAAACAAAGGTTGGAGACTATAAAAATACTTTTTGAATTACACATGATCAACTATTGATAAGGAATATTCATGCATGATTATCATATTGGCAAACTCCCTCTTTGTGACATTTTGATCAAAGGAAAAGTTTTTCAGTGTTATTTTTCCATTTGCCTTCCTTTGATTAGCTACCAACATTAGTTGATGAATATCCATTTAAAATCACTTGTTGCACTTCTTTGAATGCTCATGCAAATAACTTCTCATATTCTTAAAAGTACCACCAAGTTTTTTCTTACAATAATTTCATATTGCCTTCCACTCATTATTGATCTTCTTTTTTTAAAAATGTTTCCATACTTCAAATTTTAACGTACTTGAGTTATATCCACTACCATCAACTTTAGCACCCTCGTTAATCACACTTAATGATGGAGTTGCATTTTCATCGGATGTTGGAATTGAACTTTGTTGAATTGGTGATTGATATGAGGTAGAAGCAGAAGGTGTTGAGAAACACGAATTATCTCCCAAATTAGACATTTTAACTTCATTCATAAAAAGAAAAATTAAAGTTAATATTCTTGATATTAACAAATAAAGCAATAGAATAAATTAGCTGCATGAAACCAAAATAGATATGTTTGTTGATAACAAATAATTCTACTAAAACAATTGAAAAACAAGCTTAAAATCAAATAATTCAGGAAAAATTGGAAAAGAAAAGTCCATTCCTTAAAAAAAAAATGTAGGTGATTATCCTACCATGTACAACTTAGCATGTACCTTTAGGTTGTTGCCTTAGCATTCACCTTAAGTCAAATTTAACTTTCAGATAGATTCGTAGTAAAAAAAAAAAATGGATAACTTTTAATCATACAATGCAAGAATATTCCCAAGAAATGATTTTGAAAAAAAAAAAATCTATGATTACAATGGATTTTACCAACCATTATCTTTTAGTTTTTCTTCCACTAATTGATTAATTATTTTAAACCTAACATTACTAAACTACTCCAACTTTCCACAAGGAATTCATATCAAAACCTAAAATTTCATATAAGAACTTAGAAATATTTTTAGTTGAAAAAAAAACATAAAAATTTTATTATTTGCCAAAACTGAAAGACCAAGGAATTCATATCAAAAACTGATTCTCTAATTATTTAATGATGTTTGTCATGATTAACCTTGCGCTAATTTGAGAAAATTTTCAAAGTAGCAATAAAGTTTGTAGGCACTACAAATGAGGAGGCTAAATTAACATATGAAAGTTAAAATGTCATCATTTATGTCTTTTTGCTAATAATGTTTTCATTTATGACATTTTAAACTTCATCATATCTTATAATGTCTTTTTGCTAAGATAATGTCTTTTTTAAAAAAAAACTAAAATATATATATATATACATATATTTGACATGTCGGTTGTTACAACTTTTTCTCTTTTTGTCTTTTTTGTTATCATAACTACAAAATATATGTACATATATATATATTAATTTGAACATGAAATTAATATATGCACCTAACTCATAATCAATAAGCAACTAGCTTTTAACCAAAAAATAAAATAAAATAATATATTGCAATTTATAAATTTATTCTACATATATTAAAAAATGTTAAGTTATTCAATTTATTTAAAAAATTGTTTGTTGACAAAAAATACAAAGCTAATTTCAACCATATAATACAAATGAAACCAATTTCAACCATATGATAAAACATATCCATCAAATTACTCAAACCTAGTAATAGCAAATATGAAGTATTATTTGAGCTTTAAATATGATCCACACAACCACACTCAATTAATAATTTACAGGGTAATAAAATTATTACATAGGAAAAGTCCTCAAATGTCTAAATCAAACTTTCATTATTAATTTCAAAACCCCATCAAAAGGAGGCCTACATCTAAGCTATGATTTAGTCTAGTTTTGCACAATCCAATATCAATCAAAGTTGAAAAAGTTTTTCTTGTCAAATAATCTAAGGGTTTAGCCTCAATAAAAGTACCTCAACATCATTAGCCCCTAATTGAAAATAGACATACCATCATGTTTTTACCTAAGCTGTTGAATTAGATATCATGATGTTGTGTGTTGGAAGGGTTTGAGAAAAAATTTCTTAAATTACTAAAGCCTACATGACAAAAAATCAATTTTTTATTCTTTATTAATTACTAAAGCCTACATGAGAAAAATTTATTATTTTAAGACATCAATTACTAAAACCTACATGATAGAACGTCAATTTTTATTCTTTTGTAGAATTTCTTAAAGTTCAATTTGCAAGTAAACCCTAAATAAAAACCATTTAAAAAAATTATGAGAAAGAAAGAGAGAAGGGCTAACCATGAAGCTTTTGGTGAGTGGTAACCCCTTTCTTTTGGACAAAACTTTTAGGAGAGATGTTGTTGGGTGGATGGAAGCAACAAATTTGTCAAAGAGGATTGAAATCCCAATAAAACAAAGGTGATTTTGTATATAATGAAATAATGGATCAAGGCTCAGGTAAGTACCTAGGTTGAAGGTGAAGACTACTCTTTTTTTTTACTTAATGAGAGGTAACTCAATAAAAGCTGCTATAGAATCTGAATCTGGCTTTGCTTCTTGAAAGCTTGGCTTTTTTCTTTTTGGCGTGACTACTTTCTTTGTTGAAATAAAGGAAGGGAATGGATGGAAGCTATTGGACGAAGAAATGAGGTGGGTTAGGTGGTGTAGACACTGAATTTTGTCTGAAATATTTTAACATGTTTAACCTAGGCTCATTTACAACCTATAAAGAGCCTACAAGTTAGCCCATTTAGAGACCCAAACAAAACCCATTTGAAGCTCGTAAAAAGGCCTATTTAAGAGCCCATAAAATGCATTGATATTTAGGTTTACAATAAATAAAGAAAAAAAAGACCTATATAGTTACTGTCAAGCTCTTTCACATGGGATTTATATAGATGATACCTTTTCATGTGGATTCATGAGAAAAAAAATAAATGAAACAAGTAAACCCAAAAGTCAACTTTGGTCAAATTCAATCAAACTTGGTCAATAGAGCTAAAATTAGTTAAACAAAATCCAAATTGCACAAAACTTGGTCAAAATGAATAGAACTAGGGTCAACCCTCAAAGTTTGTAACCTAATTAGGATCAATATAGTTTATAGTTAAAATTGGTGATTTTTTCTAAAAGCACTAAAAATTTTTATTGCACTTAGGGAAGTACAAAATTACCAAAATACCCTATAAGGGCATTTTCATAATTTATCTTTCTCGAGCTTGAATTTTCATGAAACTTTTTAGACCTTACTTTCATAATATTTCATGATTTTTGGTGTATTTGAAATCACAATAGTACCCTAAGAAGTGTGAAATTATCAAAATACCTCTATAAAGGTATTTCTTGTAATTTGGCCTTCTCGAGCTCAAATTTTTATGAAACTTTTCAGATCTTAATTTCATAATATTTTATAATTTTTGGTGCATTTGAAACACAACAATACCTTGAAAAATATGAAATTATCAAAATACCCTTATAAGGTTATTTTCGTAATTTACCTTCATGAGCTCAGATTTTTATGAAATTTTGATATCATAATTTTATAATATTTCATGATTTTTGGTGCTTTAAAATCCTAAAAATGAGCATGGGAACATTGATTTATGAGAAAATAACCTAAATACCGAAAATTTTATGCTATGGGTAAAATGATCTTTTCATGGGTTTAGAGTTTATAAAAATCTAATCTTTGTAGTGAATAATGTGGACCATTAGATCTCTTATTGAATCTTGATCTAATGACTAAAGGTTACTCCTTGAAAAAAAAAAAGAAAGAAACTTTAGCCCTTGGATGAGATTTGATCCAAGGGCCTATACTCACCAAGAAAAAGATATATTTTTGGAGAGTCTTATTCTTTGAGGGGGAGGAGAAGTCTATCAAAAAAAAAAAAAAGAAGAATTGCTGGAAACAAGGGAAGGTTTTAGGGGTAGCAACCAAATAGATAGAAAATAGAAAAAGAAAGGCTAAAATAGAAAGAAGAGAAACTTCATGAAATGAAGAAAAGGAAAGTTAAAGCCCTAAGAAAGGTTTGAAAGTATGTTTCCTGCAAACTCAAAATCTCATCCTTCAGATGTTCACAATGGTTCTTTCATTTTTCTTTTGGTATGCAATTTAGGCATCAATCCATCTTTACATGTTTACCGCTTCTTTGTTCTTGCATATGTTTTGCTACATTCATGAGTTTTAGTTAATACTACTATCACCTTATATGGAAAATTGAATATATAAAATTGTTACAATAAGCCAATTAAAGGCATGAGACAAAAAAAAAACTAAAAACACCTAAAGTTTCATATGTGCTATCGGTTTGATTTTCCTCAATGAGCTTGCTACATAAAATTGCTCTATGAGAATGGAAAAGTTTTTTTAAAAAGAAAAAAAAATATATATATATACGAAAAAAAGGGAAACGAGTTTTCAAAGAAACTGGACCTAAGAAAGTTTTATAGGTTTAAAAGGTTTAAAACAACAAAACTTGATTTGATGTATTTTTGGTCTAGCTCAGGCCTTGATGTTATAGTTTTGAAAGAAATAAAACCCATGTGTACATGCTTCCATACTTGTTTAAGGAAGTTTTTAGCTCCATTATTCCTACATTTGTCATTCATTTTTCTACATAATCTATGGACAAGATCCCAAAGTTTCCCTTTACATGTTTGTTAACTTCTTTAGGTATGTAGTATGGGAGCAGACATTTAAAGGTTCACCTTTTCATATTGGGTTTATCTTCTCTACACATGATTTGTGTAAAGGAATTTAAAGCTTCATATCTTTTCAGTTTGCTATTCCTTTCCTTCGATATGCAATATGTTATGAAGGTTTACAGCTTTCCCCTTAGTTTATTTGAAAAAATTGATTTATAAAACAAAAGGAAAGTGGATTGCTAACTATAAGGTTTTCTTCTAGAAACTGAAAGTCTTGCAAATTGAAAGAAAAAAATGTCTTCCATGATAATGTCTGGTTGTCTTTTGATGAAATTTCATGATTTGTCATTTATGCATCTATCATTATCATCTGTAAAGTAGCCCTCATTTATAAAAAAATAGGAATAAATAAATATGACAACCTCTTGGAATAAAAAGAATGAAAGTGCAAGGATTGGAAACTTTATAGCTTGAGAGGCTAGGGCTAGAATCAATGGTCCCTAGACCTTGTTCTTCTTCTCATTGTTCCAATCATTAAATCATTAATAAAGACAATGCTGGTAGAAAAAAAGGCAATGGTTCTAGCATGAAAGATAGATGGGACATTTGTTTCATGCTAATTGGGATATTTTTTCCTTTAACCAAAAAATTAATATCTTAAAACTACAAGCCATACATTTATTTGTTAATAAAATCTATTTTGACACATGTTGGATACCATCTATATCCATGTAGATTTTATTTATTTTCAATTTAAATTTCATACTTGTTTGTTTACTAGTTGAGTGTATACTTTTATATATATGTATGTATATATAAATATATATATATATATATCTATATCTAACAATAATAATTAAAATTAAATTAAACAAGAAAGGAAAAAGTAAACGAAATCTCCGATGATGGGATTCTAAAGAAATTCGAGTAGAAATTCCTATGAAATCCCTAGGTGAGAAAATTTTTCTAAAATACCGCCAAAGTATCAGGGTATCCAAGAAGATTTTCAATAGAAGATTTTATTTATTTTGTCCCTTTAAAAAATTTTTAGTGACAATTTTGAAATAATTAAAGAGATTAAAGCATAATTAAAATGAATAACAAAATGTATAACATAATCATAAGTATTATATTTTTCATATGCATATTATACTTTATTGTTTACATTACATAATTTTAAATGCAAATGAAATTTCGATGATGGAACCTCAAGAAGTTCGAGTAGTGATTCCCGAGAAGTTCCTAGGTGAGAGAAGATTTTTAAAAATTATCAAAGTATTGAAATATTTAGAAGCTTTTTCAATACAAAATTTTTATTAATTTGAACAATTCTCGTAAAAAGATAAAAAAAATGTAAATATTTATAAAAGCATTTTTTTAATAATAAAGCCAACTAATGAGAATTTTCTATGATTGGACTCTAGGAAAGCCTAGTGATTTTCAAGAATTCCTTAGGTGTGAAAAGTCTTCTAAAAATTGTCAAAGTATTGGAATATTTAGAAGTTTCTTTTTAATATGAAAATTTTCCATTCCATAATTATTTTTTTAATTTGAGTAGTTTTCTTAATAAATAGGGATGTGTTTTTAGGAAATAAATATATTTTCAGATAATTATATTATTACACGACTTTTAATAATTAAAAAAAAAACAAACGAAAAATCTCCGAGGATGAGATCGTAAAGAAATTAAGTAGTGATTCTCTATAAATCTTTAGGTAAGAAATTTAATCTAAATGCCGCTAATGTATTGGAGCATTTAGATTAATTTTTTATAAAAGATTTCTCTTTTTTTATAGATAGCATAGAAATGAGTTTTAGAAAATACTATTTGCTTCAAAAAGATATTATATTTTATGTTTTTAAACATAAATATTGGAAATAAATATGAAATACCATGGATAGGTTTTTTTAGAATTCCAAGTAGTGATTTTTAAAAATTCCTTAAGTGAGATGGTTCCTTTTAATATTGCTAGAGTATTGAAATATTTTTAGGAATGTTTCAATATAAGGTTTTTATTTATTTTTCAAGCATACTAAAAATTAAAAATATGTTTTTAAAGAAAATTAAGGAAATTAATTTTTTAAATTTCAAAATTAAGACCATTTTAGTCATAATTAAACGATAACATAGAATTAATTGGCATCGTTTCAAACGGGCATCGTGGGGGTGCTAATCCTTCTCCAAGCATAATTGACTCCCAAACCTAAGCTATTTTCACAGATCCAAAAATTATCGTTTTAATAAATTTTACACCTTTTTAAAATTTTTTTAAAAAGGTAAGTTTTAATAGACGGCTAATCACATTTAGCCAAAAAAAATTGGTGGCAACTCTATCTTTTATTTTCAAATTCATCTAGCAGTCCCCAAAACTGTTACGACAGCTTGGCGACTTCGCTAGGGACGTCATTTTTTTAAAGAGTCAGGCCAAAAATTAATAATGTGTTATCTTTAGTTTTGTTTTAATGGTCTTAATTGGTATTTAATGTTAATTTTCTTAATTTTAATTCTTTCTAATAATAGCAATAATAGTAATAACAATAATAATAATAATAATAATAATAACAACAACAATAGTAATAATAAAAGGGAAACAAAAAATTGCATTTTATTTTACCCATGTTATTTATTTACTATTTATTATTTTATTTTTGTACTGTTATTATTATTATTATTATTATTATTATTATTATTATTATTATTATGAAGTGCTTAGAATGAGAATTATAATACTTTGTTCCTTTGTTCACACACAACACATTCACATCATGCATGAGCTGTATACTCGGGTTCTAACCCTTTGAGGAAGGAGTAAAGTAGCTATGCTCTTGTGAGGTGATAACTTTCGCTATGGCAAGTGAAATACTCCTACTCGAATTGAACCCTTTTCGTTGTAGCCTGTAATGGGTGAGAATCAAGGTGCCTTACTAATCCAAAATGGATGCTAGTGAGGAATAGTTTAGGGACCTTTAGATGCAAATCAATTCAAATCAAGCATATAGTAAACCATAAGAGCCGACTCGAGGTAAAGCCATATCCACCCTTCTTGTAGACTGTCTCTTTGAATTAGAATAAAAAGGGGAACATTTGTATTGTAGTTTTTTTTTTAAAAAAAATCATAAACGTAGGCATTCATATTTGATTTTTCAAAAAATAGAATAAGATATTTGTCTCATTTCCTTTTCTAAGAAAAAAAAACTTTTCTTTTTGTTTTTTGTTTTTATTTTTTAAGCTTTTATTACTATATATATATATTCTCTTTTTTTTCATACTAATAACTTTTTTTTTCTTCTTTTGTGTTTCTTCTGTATAAATTACATTGGCATGATACGATAATATAGTGAGGTATTTGCTTCGAGACATCTTTCAACAAAGTTCTTTTTCATGGATCCCATAATATTATAGATATACTTTTTTTCTATAACTGCCCGTGTGAATCGTACAATGAGGTGCATGAATGGTCTAAAAAACTTAGCAAAAGGAAGGAGATTGTTTACCTATTGGTTTTGTGTCAGGGTTACCAGAAAAAGTGTATGTGAGTCTTACCCAAAATAATTTGAAAGGTTTGGCTACCGTATGGAATCGGATGGGTGAAGCTAGAAAGAAAATGTTTTGTGAAAAATATGGGTAGATTACATCTCTTATCTCAGTAGTGATTGAGAAACATTTGATTCAAGCAGCTGTTCGATTTTGGGACCCATTATATAGATGCTTCACATTAATGAGGAGGATTTGACATTGACCATTGAGGAATATTTGATTTTGGTTGGATTGAAATTACAGTACCTTGATAAGATATATGTCAAAAAATCAAAGTTAGGGTAGTGTAAAAAGATAACTGAATTAGTGGGAATAAAGGTAAAGGCCGTGGATGCTTTGACTAAAGACAAAGGTAAAGGTGTTGGCTTACCTTGGCATTTCTTTCATGATTTCATTTTGGGACACTTAGAAGATGATAAAGGCGTGGTAGTGTTTGGCCTAATAATTTATGGCATGGTAATCTTTTTAAAAATGTTGGGATATATTGAATTGGTAGTAGTTAATCTGTTTGAACAAATAAAAAATCAGGCAACTAATCCTATTCCAGCCATCCTAGATGAAACAATCTGGCCATTGAACTTTTGTTGCTGGAATGGAAGATGTTTCACAAGAGTGCATAGCTACTATTTGTCTAGATAAAATAGAACCATTTTAGATGCAAGAAAAGTGCTTTTTCTAAGCCTTATCTTCAAAATAGAGCACTAGTCAAAGAGTTTTGATAGAGTCAGTGGCCAACATTTAAATCCAAATATGAGTGGGTAGCATTTTTTTGAAGGCTTACTAGTGATCAAGTCAAATAGATGGCACCATGGATACCTCATGTGCCAATGTTATATCAAGGTGGAGATGATACATGGGTAATGCTTTTAGGAATCTAAGGAGTGGTAAGTTACGCTCCACTAATGGTGTTAAGGCAATTTGATGCGAAGCAATTTGTCCCTACCATGCATGGTAGAATTTGCTTATGCAGAAGCAAGCTCGTCAAGAATAGTGGAACAGTCAGTTCAAGTATGGAAGAAGATTTAAAGGTTAGGCAAAGTGCTCTAGAGATATTGTGCTCGCTCCATATGATTTCTTATTTCAACAAGTGAATCATGGGTAAAAAAACCATTGTCCAAAGTTGAGCTTGTTAAGCAAGAACTTGAAGTAGAAAAAGAGAAATTGAGAAGGAAAATTTGAGACTCTAGGAAGAGATGGGACAATTGAAATATGAAGTGAAAGCTAGAGAAAGTAGGCTCAAAAAATCAATGCAAGATCGGGATATGGCCTAAAATGATCTAAAAGATTAGCATGAAGAAAACAAAAAACAACTAAAGAAGGGAAAAAATGCTAGATTTAGTGTTAGGTAGCAAAGGGAAATGATTGAGCTTTAAGAATAGATGCAACACTGGAAGGACAAAGCCAAGGAAAATAAGGAAAAAGCCATCAAGATTATTTGAGAACAATAAGAGTAGGAAGATTTGTATTCAACATCTTCAGCAAGATTGATGGAATGTCAAAAAGAGAATGCTAAATTGAAGTTACGGATCAAAGATGAGAAAAGAAAACACTATGAAATACAAAAGGAGAAAGAATCACTCTACTAAGTAATTCAAGAGATGGAACAGTAATTACAAGACCACAAAGACCATTTTTCCATAATCATCAAAGAATGGCAAATTAGAAAAGAAGTTGGAGATACACTTGCAATCTCAAAGTGAAAGCTCGCATGAAGTGGAAGGCAAAGAGCTTGGGAAGGTAAGAATACATAGAGCATCTAGCTAGTCAAATTTGCAACACATTAAGGAAAGCAATGGAGATGGTTGAGAGAGTTAAAGCTTTAATACAAGAAATCAACCCAACTGAAAGTTATTGGTAACATTTGTTAAACCTTTTAGTTGAAGCCAAGGATCATTATGGTCAATTTAAATGTTTTTATGGCTGTAATGCTAAATTGATAGACTCTTTATAATAAAAAAACTAGTTGGAATCAATGAAAAGTTCTAATGTTTGAGATATGTCTTGGAGTAAACACCTCTCAATACATTCATGCATACATTGTGCATATTTTTTTCTTTCTCAAAATTTTAACTCATTAAAATGATGTTTTTAAAATTAAAATGAAAATTGTTTTGCTTTCATAAAAATAATATGGCATCTTAATTTTTCAAATTATGGTAATGAAAGGTTTAAGGATAGCTCAACCATTGAAAGTTCAAAATCAGTATGTGAGCTTACCGGCTAACCAACAACCAAACCAAGGGCAATTTGAACATAACCCATGATGTAATCTAGTGGATCCAATTTTTGTTCCAAATTTAGATGATCCCAGAGAGTGAGGGAAATTAAGGGCATGTCGAAGTTAGGAGTGGAAAAAAAATTCAACACAAGTATGACTTGTTAGAAAAAAGACTAAAAGTGGTTGAAAAAAAAGATATCATTGGCATTATTGATGCAAATGACCTCAGTTTGGTCTTAGATCTAGCAATTCCACTAAAGTTTAAAATTCTAATTTTGAAAAGTACGATGAAACTAAGTGCCCTTGACCCATCTCACTATGTTCTGTCATAAAATGACATGTCACATCGACAATGATAAGCTTTTGATCCACTGGTTTTAAGGTAGCTCATTGAGTTTGCAAATATATGGTATGTCCAATTAGATATGAGTCACATATATTCTTGGAAGGACTTCACTAAAGCTTTTCTTAGCCAATACAAGCATGTATTAGACATGGCTCCTGATAGGTTGTCACAGTAAAATATGGAAAAGATAGCTAATGAAACTTTTAAGGAATATGCCCATAAATGGAAGGATCTTATTGCTCTAGTATAGTTGCATTTGACCAAAAAAGAGACAATGGTGCTTTTCATTAATACTCTCAAGGCACCGTATTATGACAAACTTGTTGGCAATGCAATGAAAGTTTTTATAGATATAGTAATTTCTAATGAAATAATAGAAAGTGCCATCAAGAGTGATAAGATCGAGACAGGTGATGCCTTTAGTTTTAAGAAAGTAATGCCACCTAAGAAGAAAGATGGAGAGCCACATGCTGTGGCCTATGGAAATCAACCATCTAGAAATTTTGTCCTATATCACCCCTACCCAACCTACCCACCATATTACCCTACCACACATAACATTTCCCAAGGTCCATACCCATATCAATTGGTACCACCACCGAGATTCCCACAAAGCTTTCACCTTCGCATGCCTACTTACACTTTTGCACCCGTAACACAACTTATTGTTCAGCCAAATAGTTTGACAAGCAATCCTAGAGGTCTAAACTCAAGAGAAAACTCCTATTGATCCCATTCCTATATCTTACGCTAATTTGTTCCCTCAATTAGTAGAACCATTAAAGCCTCCATACCCTAGATGGTATGATCTAAATGCTCAGTGTGGTTATCATGATAGGATTGTAGGCCATTCTACAGAAAACTACATAGCTCTTAAGTATAGAGTGCAACACTTAATAAAGAAAGGATATGTAAATTTTAACTCTAGTGGGAAGCTAAATATTAATGAAAATTCTTTACCAAACCACGCTGGGCCAGCGATCAACATAATAAATGGTAGTATGCTAGGGTGTGTTAAGAAACATGTTGATGAAGTTAAAACCCTGATGGGTCAAGTGTTCAAAAACTTGGTCAAGGTTGACATACTTCACCTAATTCCCTCAAAATAAGAGATCCATCATAAAGATTATGATTCGACCAAATCATGTATCTATCACATGAATATGGTAGGACACTTAATTCAAAATTATGGCATGTTTCACTAATTGTTGCAAACAATGATGGATTCATCCTTGGTAGAGTTTTATATGATCAAAACACAGTGAATGCAATAGAAAGAGGGTTTTCATGGAGTATGCCTTCTAAGTTTATGCTTAAGCTGGTAACAATTTATTGTAATGAAAAATCAAGTGGGGTGCAAGAACAATCCTTGATGAATGCAGCAATAGGAGGATCTTCAAAAAGTTTGTTCCCCAAGTTTATGCCTAAACCAATAACTATCTTTTGCAACCCAAAACCAAGCTTGACAAAGGAACAACCCATTTTTTTCCCATGAAACCTATAACAATTTGAGTCCCTAACCCATTCTCTTATCAGAGTAATAACGTAGTGCCATGAAGGTATGATTATAATGTCATAGCATAAGAATCAAATGATTGTTAGGTTGCGAGTGACCGAAATGCCACTAGTATTGCAAATATAATAGGGGTAAGTGGAATGACAAGGAGTGAAAGATGTTATACTCCTGAAATGATAGAGAAGGCTCAAAAAAGAAAAGCTAAAGATGAAAAAAAATGTTGGGAAAAGAAGACAAGACACATTTTATAATGATTAAAGATGCATGATATAAAGAACTTGTCATTGAAAAAAGCTTGTGAGTTTTTAAAGTTGATCAAACACAATGAATATAGCATAGTAGAGTAGTTGAAAAAAATTTCCACTCAAATTTCTTTGTTGTTCCTATTGTTGAATTCTGAATCACATTGAAATGCCCTACTAAAAGTGTTAAATCAAGCATATGTAGACTATAATATCTTTGGCAAGAATGTTAAACATATTGTAAGGAGTATTATGGCTCTAAATTTCATAACTTTCAATGATGATGAAATTTCACTAGAAAGATGGGATAGTACCAAGACCCTTCATATCACTATTATATACCAAGGCCATATCATGGCTAAGGTTCTTATTGACAATAGCTCTTTAATCAATGTCATACCCATGATCACCGTAACAAAATTACCCATTGATATATCACATATGAAGACCAACCATATGGTAGTGAAGACTTTCAAAGGGTCTCAAAGAGAAGTTTTAGGGGATATTGAAATACCAATGCAAATAGGGCCATTCACTTTCTCTATAGAATTCCAAGTCATGGACATTTCATCATTTTATAGTTGCCTATTAGGACAATCATAGATTTATATGGTAGGAACTATCCCGTTATCTTTGCATCAAAAAGTAAAGTTTATAGTTAAGATCAACTTATTAGTGTTTTTAGATAAGAAAACTTGTTGGTAATCAAGTCTATGACTACTCCATATATAGAGGTTATGGAGGAAGCATTAGAGTGCTTGTTTAGATCCTTTGAATTTATTAATGCAACTTATGTAGAGGAAAGGTTGAAGGTGCACACTCTCTGTTTATCAACTGCAACTAGGATAGTCATCAAACAAACACTTGGTAAATGATGGTGTGTTGGATATAGACTTGGATGAAGTTTGCAAGGAATCAAATAGCCACCAAGTGTATTTGAAAATAAGGAAAGGTTTGGATTGGGATTTAAAATCACTACGACACAAAGAAAGAGAGCCATGGCTTAAAGGAGAGAGAAGAGATTGGCATGACTTAAGGGACATGAGCCAGAGTATGAGAGAATGATCATCTCTTACCTCTTTGCTATATTTCGTTTAGCTGGATATATCCACCCTTATCTATTAGAGGTCATACAAAAAGAACCTATGCTGAACACGGAACAAACCTTTTTCGAACTTTATGTTTATATGGTGGGAGATGCAGTAACAACCATTTAGGAAGATAAGCCTTTTATTTATCCATGTCCTTTGGGTAAAGCTCTGAACAATTGAAAATCAATAAAGTTATCAGTTATCCTTAAATCTTTCATAAAGCAATGTAGTAAGTTAATTTTCCCCAATGCTTATGCCCAAAAGCATTTAAAAGAATTTTGTATGGGCTTATCTTTCCTTTATCATTTCAATAAAATGACTAGTGTTTTACATTTGTGTTTCTTTTATTATTTCATTCATTCAAAGTTACAATTTCCTTTTCTTTTTCTTTTCCCACACATATGCTTACATCATTTTCAATTTCACCCATTTTCAGGTTTTCAAATAAAGAATACAAGGATAAGCATGACTACAATCCAAGATTTGACTTTGAAAAACATATTCACATTGATGATTTTGATAATGAAGAAGATTCGGATAAGGACAATTTGCCCCCTGATTTATTAAAATTAATGGAACAAGAAAGGAAACAAATAAAACCTCATGCAGAAGCTATAGGCATAGTCAATTTAGGTGATGAGGAAAATAAGAAGGAGGTTAAGATGGGCACATCCCTTTCGTACACAGAAAGAGAGAGGTTGGAAGAATTGCTTCATGAGTTTTTTTATATGTTTGCATAGTCATACCAAGATATGCTGGACTCAATTTAGATATTGCAGAACACCGATTGCCATTGAAACTAGAATGTAAGCCAGTATAGTAAAAATTGAGGCATATGAAGTTGGACATGTTGTTAAAAATCAAAGAAAAAGTAAAAAAGTAATTTGATACAAGCTTTTTAGAGGTAGCCAAATACCTAGAATGGGTAGCTAATGTAGTCTCAATTCCCAAGGAGGATGAAAAAGTTTGGATGTGTGTGTAGATTATTAAGATTTGAATAGAGCTATCTTGAAAGACAATTTTTCTTTACCCCATATTGACACTCTTGTGGATAACACCACTAAGCACTCCAATTCTCTTTCATGGATGGTTTTTCTAGATATAACCAAATTAAAATGGCCCATGCTGATATGGAAAAAACTATATTTGTTACCATGTGAGACACATTCTATTATAAAGTTATGCCTTTTGGATTAAAAAATGTAGGAGCTACTTATCAAAGAGCAATGGTAACCCTTTTCCATGGCATGATGCATAAAGAAATATAGGTGTATGTGGATGATATGATTATAAAATCTCATGAGGGAGAGCACCATGTTATCAATATCAAGAAGCTGTTCGAAAGATTGATAAAGTATCAACTCAAGCTAAACCCAGCTAATTGCATATTTAGTGTTAAGTCAGGAAAATTGTTAGGGTTTATGCTTAGTGAAAGGGCCATTGAAGCTGATCCAAATAAGATACTCGCCATCCAGAACTTATCTCCTTTACACATACATGAAGGAAGTAATGGGTTTTCTGGGAAGGTTGAATTACATTTCCCGTTTTATTTCTCAAGTTACTTCTAAATGTGACCCAATTTTCAAGTCGCTTCAAAAACATGATCCCGAAAAATGGGATGAGGAATGTCAGTATGCCTTTGAAAAGATTAAAGAGTACCTATCAAATTTGTCAGTGTTGATACTACCTGTTGTGAAGAAACCATTGATTTTGTATCTCACTATACACAACCATTCTATGGGATATATGTTGGGGCAACAAGATGGAACGAGCAAAAAAGAGTAAGCTATCTATTTACTTAAGTAAGAAGTTCACTGAATATGAGTCTAAATATTTCCAATTGGAAAAAATTTGCTACTTAGATAGCCCATAGACTCAGGCAATATATGTTGTACTATACTACTTGGTTAATAGCAAGGTTAGATCATCTTAAGTATATTTTTGAAAAACCATCATTGTCATGAAGGTTAGCGAAATGGCAAGTCATGCTCTCTCAATATGATATTGTATATGTGGCATAAAAGGCAATCAAAGTAAGTGTGATAGTTGAATTCCTTGCATTGTGTGCAACTAATGATTATGAGCCTATGAAATTAGACTTTCCTGACAAAGATTTAATGACCATATCCCAAATGAAGAAAAGAAAACCAATCAAAAAGCCATGGAAAATGTTCTTTAATGGAGCTTTGAATGCTTTGGGGCATTCGATTAGAGTAGTTTTGATATCCTCTGATGGAAATTATTATCCAAGCACTGGAAGGTTGGATTTTAATTGCACCAACAATGTGGCAAAATACGAAGCATGCATAATGGGCCTACAAATGGCAATTGAAAAGAAGAATGGAGTGTTAGAAGCATATGAATATGGCCTTGGTAATCTATCAACTATGTGGTGAATGGGAAATAAGAGATTCAAAGTTGGTACGATACCAAAAGTATGTGATAGATTTGATCAAACAATTTGAGAAGGTCCAATTCTATCATGTACTTCAAGAAAATAATCAAATGGCTAATGCTCTGGCTATATTGGCTGCAATGTTTAAAGTGTGTGATAAAATGGAAATCCAACCTATCCAACTAAATGTACAAGGATTATCAACATATTGTTCAATTGTTGAAAAGGAGATTGATGATCTCCTTTGGTATTACAATATCATGCAATATGTCAAGCATCAACAACACCCAAAACATGAGTCAGAAAATGACAAATGAATTATCAGAAGATTGGCTATGGGATTTTTCCTTGATGGAGAGATTTCGTACAAGAAATGTCAGGATCAAATGTTATTGAGATGCATGAATGCTATTAAAGCCAAGAAAATATTACAAGAAGTGCATGAAAGAAATTGAGGAGCACACGCAAATGGCCACATGATGGCTAGACAAATCATGAAGGCAGGTTATTATTGGTAGATAATAAAGAGTGATTATATCAACTATGTTAGAAAATTCTATAAATGCCAAATTTATGCAGATAAGATTCATACTTCTCTAATCTTTTTACATGTTCTCACACCTCCATGGCCATTCTTCATGTAGGGGATAGAAGTAATTCACCCATCATTCCAAAAGTTTCAAATGGACATCGATTCCTCTTTGTAGTGATTGAATATTTCACAAAATGGGTCAAAGCAGCTTCTTATGCTAATGTGACAAGGGTAATGGTATGCAAGTTTATAAAAAAAGAGATAATATGTCAATATGGCTTTTTAGAAAAGATCATTTCTGATAATTCTCGCAATTTGAATAATAAGATGTTAGTGGATGTTTATGCTCAATTTAAAGTGAAGCACTATAATTTAGCTCCATATCACCCAAAAATGAATGGAGCAGTAGAAGCTACTGATAAAAATATCAAAAGGATAATAGAAAAAATGATTGTACTTATAAGGAGTGGCATGAAAAGTTACCTTTGACACTGCATGCTTATAGGACATTAGTGCACACATCTACTGAGGCCACTTATTTATTGCTCATATATGGGATAGAAGCTATACTGCCAATCGATATGGAGATTTCTTCTTTAAGGATCTTGATGGAAGTAGATTTAGAGGAAGCAAAATGAGTCTAGAATCGTTATGAACAATTAAACCTCGTTGAAGAGAAAATGCTGACAACTCTTTGCCATAGTCAGTTGTACCATAAAAAAATGATGCAACCATATGATAAGAGAGTTGATTTAGGCATTTTTGTGAAGAAAATTTGGTTTTAAAGAAAATTCTTTTGAATCAACATGACAATCGAGGTAAATTAATGCTAAATTAGAAGGGTCCATATGTAATCAAAAAGGCTTTTTCGGGTGGAGCACTAATCTTGGTAGAGATGGATAGGGATGACTTGCCAAACCTGATAAACTTAAATGCTATAAAAAAAAACTTTGCCTAGAAAAAAAATAACAAACAAATAAACAAAAAAATGAATAAAAAATAAAAGAGGACTCATAATTGAAAACCCAAAAAAGGCAGTTAGAGTCAAAAGGAATGATATAAGTTGAAAACATGAAAAGGCGGTTTAGATGCAAAGGAATACTAATATCTAAGTACAATAGGACAATGTCCAATACAACGAACTTGGAAAGATCATGTATACCAATGGAATGGGTTTTTAAGAGGAAAAATTTTGGAATATTCTTTATGATTGTCTGAATATTCACTATCTAAATGCAATTCTCTTGTTTAAACTTTGTACTAGTGTTTAAACTTCTCATTGGACACGTTCTTATACCTTTCTATAATAAATATTCATCTTTCTCTAATTTACCGTGATTTCTAATAATCTTTATTCTCTAAAATAGAGGAAATGTTAATTCATTACATTATTCATGGAATTTGGAATATGATAAATGATTGACGATATTCGTAAAAGGTTTTACATTACATTATTCATGAAATTTGGTATATGATAAATGATTGATAATATTCATAAAAGGTTTTACATTTTTTGTGAAAATCAAGGATAACGAAGTTAAAATAAAGATTAAGAAAAATTGGGAGATTTGGAAAAGCACCTATTTTCTAACTCATCAAATCAAAATAAAAATTTGTTGGAAGTAGTGTTGGATAACGATATTAGCAAATAATCATCGTAATTCATAAGAAAGTAGCTCTTAGAATATGTCGATAGGTATTAAGATTGGTTACTTTGAAAAAAATGAAAAAATTACAAAAGATTGACTTAAGGAACCTTGTTACCACCATTTGGATACGTCATATTGGTTTTTAATAATACTCGCATCACATGTATTGCATTCATGAATTACATTTAATATATTCTTCAGAAAAATTTGAAATTTATTTTTTTAAGGAAGAATCATTCAAGTAAAAGATTGAAGTATAAGAAATTATTTTGAAACAATCACAACTCGTGAAACCTTTGAGCCAAAATATCATGAGGCATTTACAAACCAGTTTCAAATTAAAAAGAGAGAGAGAAAGAGAAAAGAAAAACAAGATTTTTAAAGTTTCAAAACCTCTATTTAAGGGGAGCCATTTTCAAACAAGATTTTAAAAAGATTTTCAAAGCCCTTATTTAGGGGAAGCCATTTTCAAACAAGAACTTTTAAAGCTTTAATACCTTTGATTAGAAAAGTATTCAAAGATCTTGAGATTTGTAAGACTTTCGGGTGCGATCTCATATTTCATTTTCAAAAATTGTTGAGCATTTGTTTACAAATAGTAAAAAAAAACTCTCAAAAGCATCATCCAGAAAAAATTATTGTCTATGTCTTTGCATTATTTCTAATTCTTAGAAATATATAAAGAGAGACAGCTGTAAACATCAAATTTTATCTAAAATATTTTAATATGATTAACCCAGGCTCATTTACAACCCATAAAAAGCCCACAAGTTGGCCTATTTAGAGACCTAAATAAAGCCTATTTGAAGCTCATAAAAAGGCCCCTTTAAGAGCCCATAAAATGCATTGATATTTAGGCCTATAATAAACAAAAAAAAAGAAACTTGTATGGTTACTGTCAAACTCTTTCGCATGGGATTTATATGGATGATACATTTTTATGTGGATGCATGAGAAATAAAGAATAAATGAAACTAGTAAATCCTAAAGTCAACTCTAATCAAATTTGATCAAGCTGGGTCAATGAAGCTAAAATTAGTCAAACAAAGTCAAAATTTCACAAAACTTGGTTAAAATGAATAGAATTGTGGTCAATCCTCAAAGTTCACAACCTAATTGAAATCAATATGATTTAAAGTTAAAATTGGTGATTTTTTTTTAAAGCACTAAAAATTTTTATTGCTTTTGGAGAAGTACAAAATTTCCAAAATGCCATTTAAAGGTATTTTCGTAATTTTCCTTTTTGAAGCTTAGACTTTCATAAAAATTTTCAAATCTTATTTTCATAATATTTCTTGATTTTTTATGCATTTGAAATCATAGTAGTACCTCGAGAAGTGTGAAATTACCAAAATATCCTTATAAGGGTATTTTTGTAATTTGGCCTTTATGAGCTCAGATTTTCATGAAACTTTGCAGATCTTATGTTCATAATATTTCATGATTTTTGATGCATTTTAAATCACAACAGTACCCCAAAAAGTGTGAAATTACCAAAATACCCTTATAAAGGGTATTTTTGTAATTTGCCATTCCCTACTCGAATTTTCATGAAAAATTTTAAATCTCAATTTTATAATATTTCATGATTTTTTGTGATTTAAAATCCCAAAAATGAGCATGGGAACATTGATTTCTAAGAAAATGGCCTAAATACCAAAAACTTTATGCTAAGGATAAAATGGTCTTTCCATGGGTTTAGAGTCTATAAAAATCCAACCTTTGTAGTGAATAATGTGGATCATTAAATCTCCTATTGAATCTTGATCCATTGGCTAAAGATTACTCCTTGAAAAAAAAAAGGAAGAAACTTTGGCCCTTGGATGGATTTGATCCAAGAGCCTATACTCATCAAGAAAAAGAGATATTTTTGAAGGATCTAATTCTTTGAGGGGGAGAAGGAGTCTATCAAAAAAAAAAGACAGGGAGAATTGCTGGAAACAAGGAAAGGTTTTGGGGGTAGCAACCAAATAGATAGTAAGCAAAAAAAGAAAGGCTAAACAAGAAAGAAGAGAAACTTCATGAAAGGAAGAAGAAGAAAGTTAAAGCCTTAAAAAAGGTTGGAAAGGTATGTTTCCTACTAACTCAAAATCTCATCCTTTAGATGTTCACAATGGTTCCTTCTTTTTTCTTTTGGCAAACAATTTAGGCATCAATCCATCTTTTCATGTTTACCACTTATTTGTTCTTGCATATGTTTTACAAAATTTATGAGTCATAGTTAATACTATTATCACCTTCTATGCAAAATTAAATATATAAAACTGTTACAATAAGCGAAAAAAGGCATGAGACTAAAAAAAAAAAAAAACTAAAAACACTTAAAGTTTCATATGTGCTACCGATTTAATTCTCCTCCACGAGCTTGTTGTATGAGATTGATCCATGAGAATGGAAAAGTTTTTTTAAAAAGAAAAAAGTATATATATATACGTAAAAAAAGGGGATAAGAGCTTTCAAAGATACTGGACATAAGAAAGTTTCAAAGGTTTAAAGCATCAAAACCCAATTTGATGTATTTTTGGTCTAGTTTAAGCCTTGATGTTGCAGTTTTGAAAGAAACAAAACCCATTCAAAGTTTCTTCCATACTTGTTTAAAGAAGTTTTTAGCTCCATTATTCTCACACTTGTCATTTGTTTGTCTGCATAATCTGTGGACAAATTCCCAAAGTTTCCCTTTACATGTTTGTTAACTTTTTTGGTTATGTAGTATAGAAGTAGAATTTAAAAGTTCACCTTTTGATGTTCGGTTTATGTTCTCTACACATGATCTGTGCAAAGGAATTTAAAGGTTCATATCTTTTGAGTTTGCTACTCATTTCCTTCGATATACAGTATGTTATAAAGGTTTAAAGCTTTCCTTTCTAGTCTGTTTGAAGAAATTGATTCATAAAGCAAAAGGAAAGTAGATTGTTAGCTATAAGGTTTTCTTTTGGAAACCGCAAGTCTTATAAGTTGAAAGAAAAAATATGTCTTTCATGAGAATGTCTGGTTGTCTTTTGATGAAATTCCATGATTTTTCATTTATGCATCTATCATTATCATTTGCAAAATAGCCCTCATTTACAAGAAAATATGAATAAATAAATATGACAACCTCTTGGAATAAAAAGAAAGCACAAGGATTGGAAACTTCATAGCTTGAGAGGCCAAGACTAGAATTAATGGTCTCTGGACGTAGTTCTTCTTCTCATTATTCCAACCATTAAATCATTTAATAAAGACAATGTTGGTAAAAAAAAGGCAATGGTTCTGGCATGAAAAATAGATGGGATGTTTGTTTCATGTTAATTGGGATATTTCTTCCTTTAACCAAAAAATTAATATCTTAAAACTACATGTTATACATTCATTTGTTAATAAAATCTATATTGACACATGTTGCATACCATCCATATCCATACAGATTTTATTTATTTGTAATTTAAATTTCATGCTTGTTTGTCTACTAGTTGAGTGTTATACTTTTATATATATGTATGTATATATAATAATAATAATAATAATAATAATAATAATAATAATAATAATAAAATTAAACAAGAAAAGGAAAAAAGTAAACAAAATCTTCTAGAATGGGATCCAAGAAGATTTTTACGAAATCTCTAGGGGAAAATTTTTTTCTAAAATACCGTCAAAGTATTGGGGTATCTAAGAAAATTTTCAATAAAAGATTTTATTTATTTTGTTCCTTTAAAAATTTTTTATTGATAATTGTGAAATAATTAAAGAGCTTAAAGCATAATTAAAATGAATAACAAAATGTGTAACATAATAATAAGTATTATATTTTTCATATACATATTCTACTTTATTGTTTACATTACTTAATTTTAAATGCAAATGAAATTTCTAATGATAGGACCTCAAGAAGTCCGAGTAGTGATTCTCAAGAATTCCTTAAGTGAGAAAAGGTTTTTAAAAATTAACAAAGTATTGAAATATTTAGAAACTCTTTTCAATACAAAATTTTAATTAATTTGAACAATTCTCGTAAAAAGATGAAAAAAATGTACATATTTATAAAAGCATTTTTTTTAAATAATAAAACTAAGTAATGAAAATTTTTGATGATAGGACTCTAAGAAATCGAAGTAATGATTCTCGATCATTCCTCAGGTGAGAAAAGTCTTTTAAAAATTACCAAAGTATTAAAATATTTAGAAGTTTCTTTTCAATACAAAAAATTTCCATTCTATGATTATTTTTTTTAATTTGAACATTTTTTTAATAAATAAGGATGTATTTTTTAAGAAATAAATATATTTGTAGATAATTATATTATTACATGACTTTCAATAATTAAAAAAAAAATCTTCGAGGATGAGATCCTAAATAAATTCAAGTAGTGATTTTTTAAGAATCTTTAGGTAAGAAAAATATATCTAAAATGCCATCAATGTATTGGAGCATTTAAATTAATTTTTGATAAAAATTTCTTGGTTTTTTTTTATAAATGGCATAGAAATGCGTTTTAGAAAATACTATTTGCTTTAAAAAGTATTATATTTTATGTTTTTAAACATAAATATTGGAAATAAAATATAAACCATCAAGGATAGGATTTTTTAGAATTCTGAGTAATAATTCTTAAAAATTCTTTAAGTGAGATAGTTCTTTTTAATATTGCTAAAGTATTGGAATATTTTTAGGAATGTTTCAATATAAGGTTCTTATTTATTTTTTAAGCATACTAAAAATTAAAAATAAGTTTTTAAAGAAATTAAAGAAATTAATTTTTTGAATACCAAAATTAAGACCATTTTAGTCATAATTAAAGGATAACACAGAATTAATTGGTACCATTTTAAACGGGTATTGTAGAGGTGCTAATCTTTACTCACGTGTAACCGATTCTCGAACTTAAAATATTTTCATAGACCCAAAAATTATTTTTTTAATAAATTTTAATTAGTTTTAAAATTTTATTAAGAAGGCAAGTTTTAATAGGTGGCCAATTACACCTAACTAGAAAAGATTGGTGGTGATTCCATCTTTTGTTTTTAAATTCATCTAGTGGTCCCTAAAACTGTTACAACAAATGGATGGGAAAAAGTTTGAAAAGTTGAGACTGTGGTTAGAGTTAGATAGACTGGAGGCAGGAATAAATGGGAAACCCTAAAAAATTATATATATATATATACAAGGGTATTTTGGTAAATATCTTGGGTCAATCGGGTTAAGTTTCATATAAACCTGCTTTTGACCTAAATCCACCAATTCAAAAAAATAAAATTGACCAAACTTGACTCGAAACCTATTTAAAAAAAAAAAAAAGAACAAAAACCTAGCCTAATAAGAATGGGTCAAGTTAGAACCTAATAGTTTCAGATTGATTTGTTGTCCCTAGTGATGGCCAAGTCAAAGATTGATTCCCAGGGTCTTAAGTTAAGTTTTCAAATCTAGGTCAAACCTTTAAAACCCTAAATAGCATCCACCCTCATGATAAATGAAACTCTTTTCTCCTCTTTTTTATTCCCCATCTATTTCTACAAAGTTAGCAACACTATCCTTCTTACCCGATTGAAAGTTTAGGAACCAACCACTTACTGTTGCCTTCACCGACATAGATCAAGACCACCACTACTTTTTTCGTTGCTTATTATGTCGAAAAACCAAAATATTTTGTAATTTGACCTCCCCAAAGTAAAAATATTTCACAAAATACTCCAAATCATGGTTTTATATTATTTAACGATTTTAGAATTTTAATAACCTTGATTGTACCTCAAGAGCTATCAAATGACCAAAATACCCCTTAGTGATAATTTCATAATTTGACCTCCTCAAGATCAATTTTTTAAAAAACTTTTTAGATCATATTTTATAATATTTGATGATTTTTGGTGCATTTGAAATCATAGCAATACCCTGAGAGGTATGAAATTACCAAAATACCCTATACATATGTTTCGTAATTGACCTTCTTGTGGTTAGATTTTCACAAAAATTTTTAGATCTTAATTCCATAATATTTCATTACTTTTGTGGTTTAAAATCACAAAAATGAGAAGGGAACATTGATTTTAAAGAAAATGGCCTAAAGACCGAAAACTTTATACTAAGGGTAAAATGGTTTTTTCAATTGGTTTAATGGCTATAAATTCCAACATTTGTAGTGAACAATATGGACCATTAGATCTCATGAGAAATCTTAAGTCAATGGCTAAAGTTTGCTCCTTAGATTAAAAATAAGGGGTTGCCCATTGGATAAACTTTTGATCTTATGGTTATGGTTTAATCTTTATAGGATATTTTGAGGGCTTCTTCTTCAAACAATAAGGGGATGTTTATATAAGAAAAAACCAGAGGAAAAATGAAAAATAGAGGAAAAAAAAAAGAAAAATCATAAGAAAAAAAAGAAAATTTTTTTTTTGTTGCTTGCTTGCTTGAAGGTAGTTTTTTTGAACATCTATCTTTGCATTTTTGCCTCCTCGTCACTTTTTTCATTGCTTTTTCATTGTGTTTCATCCATTTTCTTGTCAATTTTCTTGAAGGTTCTTAATTTTTTTTCTTGTTCAAAGTTTGAATCAAACTTCATCTGATTAATCAATAGTTGGAGTAAAGTTAGAGAACAAACAAAAACAAAATAATCCATCATTTAAAAACCAAGTTAGAAGTTCGGCCAACATCAACCAACATTCTCCACCATGGTCGAACCTCCTCTTAGCTCTCTCTCTCTAAATGTTTTATTTGCTTTTTATGCTACTTATGTATGTTTAGTTAATGGTTCACTTGTTGCTTGCATGGTTAATGATTGATTTTGTGGTATATGGATTATGTTTAGCTAATGTTCATATTTTATGATTTTCTTGCTATTTTAGCATGTTACATGTTTTTAAGTCTTGATGTTAGGGATGTTTAATGCATGCTTAAGTGAAAATGAGTGAAAATGTGATTAAAGAATTAGCATGGAGACTCAGCCATGGAGGTTCTTGTTTTGGCCAAACCATGTTCTTCATTTTATAATAATGGTTGCTTGATTTCATAGGTGTTGGACTGTGTTTTTGAATGGTTTATTAAGTTTTGAATTTTTTATTTAATTTCCAATGAAAAAAATGTTGATGTAATGGTTCGTTTGAGTGATTTTATGTTTGTTTGGTTGGGTTTGGAAAAACATTAATGGTGGAACAATTTCTTAAAAGTTGGTCAAATTTTGAGTTTGATTTATTTTGCTCTTGATTTTTCATGACCAACTTGTTTGTAATTTAGTTTTTTAATTGCATAGGTTTGTAATTATTTTTCAAGGTCATGCTTTTGTGCACATTCATTCATTAATGCCATTTTTGTAAATTACTTTTATCACGTGTCCATTTTTATAAAACCCTAAAATTTGAAACCTTAAATTCTTAAACCCTAAACAAGACCCTAAACCCTAAACCCTAACCTAAACCCTAAAGCCAATCCTCAAACCCTAAAATCAATCATGCATTTAGATTTCATTTTACTTTGTCATCACATATATTTTATATTGCCATGCATTCATACTTTGTCATTCATGCTTAATGTTCATGCATTCATCATATTATCATGTTCATACATTTCATGCATTTGTTTTTAAAAATATATTTTTAAAAAGTAAAAATGTTTTAAAATAAGATAATATCTCAAATAAATATAGTCGTCAAGATTTGGCCTAACTATAAGGGAACTCTCAATAATTATTATTTATGAGAGGTGTTATCTTGATTTTATGGGATAATTTAAAAACCATTAAATTAGAAATATTTTTAAAGCTTTACCTAATTATAAGAGATTGAAAGAAGTGTTTTGCTATTTAAAGTATTTCCATTTTGATACAAAAATTAAAAAAATATATATGTTATGATTTGATTTGTTTAAAAAAAAGGGAAATAATTTTAAACATTAAAATTAGTATCGTTTTAACCAAAATTAATGGATAACATGCAATAAATTGGTACTGTCTTCGACGGGCACTATAGGGGTGTCAATCTTTCCCCAAATATAAATGACTATCAGACCCAACTTTGATTTTGCAGATTGTAAATTTTTTCTTTTTATAAAACTTTTAACCTATTTTAAATTTTTTTATTAAAAGGACAAAATTTTTGGGTGATCAATCACATCTTGAAAAAGATTGATGGTGACTCCATGTTTCGATTTTCATCGAAAATATTTTTAGCTCCTATTTTCTAAATTTCCCCATTTGTCTGGCTTTCGGTCACTAACCCTAAGGGTCCTGAGATGTTGCGACAATCACTTTATAAAGAAGCCAAGAAAGGTTTGATGTTAGAAATGAAACATAATTTAACATGCACAAATAAACATTTCCATCAACGCACACATATAACTACAAAATATCCTTGTATCCAAATCGTAACAGTTAATAATGTTTGAAGACAACTTGAAATGCACCAATAATCGAAAAAAATAAAAAAGAAAAAAAACTCAAAATATACCAAACACTGCATTTATAATGGTTTTATAAGTAGTAGTTATTGAAACATAATCTAGAGGCTGAACTTAATAGGTTAAAAGAATGCTGTAGGAAATAAGAAATACATAGTGAGTAAGACCGAAGAGAAAAAAGTTAAATCTAAAGTAGAATCTAGGCACGCCATGGCTATTAAACCAATATATTAACTAGTTATCTATGAATAAAAGTTCCTTTCATCATCTTTCTCAATGATGTTGTAAATTTCTTGCATCTCATCTTTCTTTTTCGACAAACCAATAATTTTCCAACAATAATAAAATAAAAAACAACTGAAAAATATATTCAAAATTTAAAAGATATAAGCCTAACTAGTAAATAGAAGGGAATACAGTCGAGTGAAATAAACAAGCAAGAAACTAAATTTATAAGAAGACTAGAAGAATCAGTTTAAGATTCTCAATTCCCAAATCCACATTTCAATCTCTATTCATACAAAAAATCAAATAGCAAAAGTGAATTTGAATAAGCTTCCACAAGCAAATTAATGAACAGTGTATAAGAAGAAGAAATCAAAAATTAATAAACCTGAAGAGAAATTTTCTTGTTGATGGTGATGGAGAATAAGGATGATCAAATATGTAGCAACAAGGCAATAATTCCAAAGCTATTCCTCCCTTGACTTCGTTGCTAAGGGCTACTAATATTTCCATTTTAAAAATATTATCTATTTTTCTTTTTTTATTTATTTGACTTTGATTTTGCAAATTAAGATTTTAAAGTTATGTTTTCATCACCCACAATTTGAATGCCACGAATTTTCCATATTTTCTTTATTTTAAGATTTTTTATTTGTTTTTACATTTTTCCTTTAACAAGAGATTGAGAGACAACATGCATGGCTCTACTGTTTCAATTTTTACACTAATCGATATGATTTTTCATATTGTTTTATATTTTTTATTTTGATACTTGTTTTACTAAGCAAGACATTGAAAGACAACATGGGTCTATGCAATAGAAGTTGTTTTACTTCAAAACATCTATATTTTTTCCTTTATCCTTATCTTTGAGTTTGATTTTGTAGATCTTAGAAGAAATGTGGATTTTTTTTATGTAGAGATTGTTATAACAAACACATAAGGTAAGGACATATGCTTTAGATTTGTTATCTATGACTTTAAGGGTTTAAAATTTAACTAATCATTTTGAAGCAAAGAAAAAAAATCTAAAAGAAAGTGGTTCAGAAAAAGAAATGAAGTTGAAGGGTGAGCTTGATGGCCTACGGCAGTGGTGTGTCGATTATCCTCCATTTTTAGGTTTATTAGTGTAAGGCTTCTAAACACATGGACTAAGTCTTTTCTCATCTCTCCATTGATTTCCCCAATTACCACTTCCTTAGGGTTTTTCTTCTCTTCCCTTCAAAGATTCAAATTCTTTTTAGAGATTAAATTTTTAATTTTTTAATTTTTAATTGATTTTTTGTTTTAATTAAAAATTATTATGTGAATGTGATTGGGTAATGATTATTTTGCAAGTAGAAGCTGAAGAAATACCTAAGTTATTTGAGGAATACTCTACTGCTATTGTGCCTTACTTTGCCTTCTTTAAGGTAAACCTTTTGATAGGTATTTTTGTTTTTTTTTTATCCCTGTCCTATAAATGGTAGGATTAAATTTGTGTGAAATAACTTTTAAAAGGTAATCACATTTAAAAGTTTGCTTTTTTTGGGTATAATTTTTGAATATGTAAGCTACACATATTGAAATCAATCTCTACTTTTAATTAAAATACAAAATTAGTTTTTTAGGTACTAATTTTTACCTTCAAAGTATTGACATTTTGATTTGGACTTTTGTTTTTTGGCTTAAATATTGTGTTTTTAATCTTTATATCGGTTTCCATCCCTATTTAAAATTTTAGGTATTTATGGGTTTGATTTTCTATTTCCATAGTGGTAATTTCTTTCTCTTTGAGTGTAGAGATTGATAATGAAATTTAGGAAATAATCCAGATGGTTGTTGATGCTGTTGTTAAATTTGTGGCAAAATACTTGGATCTAGTTCTCAGAACTTTAAACTGTTCTATAGGTAATAAACGTTCCTTTAATTTCTTTTGAATTTAGTATAGGTTTCTATCATATACATAATTCCTCTATTACTGAATCTTTTAACTTCTCATATGGTCCCTGAAGAGCTTTTAAGCACTTACTGTGGCCTTGTGAATTGTGATGGCTTTTAAGGCCTTTTTGCCATTGTCGCAATTCATTTGATGTAGCTGTGGCAATTCATTTGTTTTTATCATTGCAAGTGATTGCTGCTTAGCAAGCTTGTTTAATATTGCTGCTACTATCGATGCTATTAGTATAGGTTCTATCATATTTATATTTTAAAAAATATTTCCCTACTTTCCCGTGTTCCTATGCATATAAAATCAAAGCAACCAAGATAAAACTTTCTAACATATAACCTATAAATAATTTTAAGGGATTCTAAATTATTGAACAGTCACATAATACTTTAACAATATGAGGACTATCTTTTTAACTATTAGATTTGTTAAGCTTTGTTGACACTTTTTAGGAAAAAAGTTTATTTAGAAGTAATAATCTTACATATGACTATCAATCTCAATTTTTTTTATTGTTCCCAATATGGACATTGCAATATCTATAATAATTTATAGTTTGACTAGTTTTACAACCACTATAAATTTTATTTTTCTTTTTCATGTTGTAGGCTTAATTAGTTGCAGAAAACCTTAAAGAAGTCATTCTCTCTAAGGAGAAAGAAATTAAAGAATTCACTAATACAGTTTCTGGTGTATTAAGTTCTTTTAGTCACTTTTCCACATTTCGAAGTGAAAACCTCAAGGAGCTGATTGGTGGGGGTGAAAAGTATGTGATTTATAAGTTTAATCTAAGATATAAACTTCCACTTAGATTGTTAATTTGTCATTGTGTAATTGTAAACGATTACCATCACATTGACCAGGGTGTCAATGACGCTTGGTTTGGTTTCTCTACTAAATTTGGAAAAGGGTGATATCATACCATATCTTGAAAGAAGGTTTATAAATGAAGTTGTTTGTAGCATGTCATTTCCTTAAAAAAAAATTTATACAGACAGGTTAAGAGGTAGCACCCACTATTAATACCTGCAAGAAACTGTTATTTGAGGATTATTAGATGTTATTTTTGCTTATTATGGATGGTTGAAGTTCTGTCTCAAAGAGGAACCAATAGGGATCCTCATGCTGTGTGCTAGAGCCTTAATATTATGGTAATTTTCTGTTGAATGTGATTTTGGTTGGGGAATATCCATGTATCCAACTAATATAATTTCTAGTTGATAGAGTTGGTACATATGATGAGAATAAGGGATAGTTTGAGAAATGGAAAACTAAAAGAGAAATCTTATATATAAACTTTCATCTGACCTGAAATATCTACTATCCAGTTATTGCATGTTTGTTGATGGCAATGAAGGAACTCATGAAGTAGACTTTAAAGATATTGAAAAGTGTAAAGCTGATTTGCTAGGTAAGACCTCACTGCAGAAAGATCGACTGTTCTATCTTAGGGATAGTAGCTGCATGAATTACGGCCATGGAAGTTGCATTTTATTTTTTTGACTACTGATCAAATTATCTCTTTTATTTATTTCTTTGTAGCATCTTGTTCTACGAAGCTAATTGATGGTAAAAATCAAAGCGAACCAAGGCTTAGAGGACTGATCATTTTTTGTTTCATATACCTAGTTTTGGTTAATGGTAATGTTATACTATTGTTAAGGTTGTGGCAAAATACTTGAATCCAATTCTCAGAACTTTAAACTTAAGTGCTGACAACCATTGGTACATTGTAATTTCATATAGCTTGGCTAATTACTTTGTTTCATTTGTAGAAGAGAACCACTTAATCAAAATCATAGATAGTAGAGTTCTCAGAGAATGAAGCAGAGAAGAAATTCAAGTATTTGCAGTACTTGCATTCAAATGTGTTGGAAACAAGGGAGATGAAAGACTGACAATGAAAGAGGTAGCCTCTAAATGCTAATTTGTTATCTTACCTATGGTTCAGAAGTGGAAAACAACACGTGATCATCTATTCTTTTTCCTGAATGTAGATAAAGCTGTTACTGTTGTTAAGCCTTAAAGTCCCTGGGTCAATTGTTAAGTTTTTTAATTCTTGATCTTTTGAAAAATTCACTTACTGGATCTATTCCATCATCTTTTGTTTCACTAAGACGTTTACAAGTCTTGACATTTCTTCAAACAATTTAAAGGGTTAATTCCTCAAGGCATTGGGGCTCTTTCAAAGCTACAAAATCTGAATCTTTTAAACAATAGTTTAACATCTTCAATACCTTCTCTGCAACAATGATAGTTTGGTTGACCTTCGGGTCGGTGGCACAAGATCTTAGAGGGCTAAGGAATTTGGAGGGAAATGGTTTTTAGGAACAATGGTTTCGATAGGTCCCTGCTAACCAATTTGTTCTCTACTCCAAGTCAATATTATAGTATTTTCATAATTAAAACAAACTCACAACATACCATGAACTTGCCGACTAGTTTTACATTAAAAGAAACATGTAAGCTGACGTACATATTGCAATAAATTTAGTAAAATTTAAATTACTTAGAAATACGAGTCCATTGATAGGCATTAATGTTACCAAACTATACATTAATATCCCATTGCACACAGAACAAGAATAATTCTTTAAAATAAATTATAAAAACTAATTAATTGATTCACCTTAGGTTTTTTAAATATTATCATTTGTTAAGGTTATCTAGCTAATCTCATTTAACAACTAGTTACACCAAAATATAATATTTAAAAGTGTTTACGTTTATCCAATATGTTTAAATTATATAAATGTAAAATAGTATATACTTTTGTTACAAAATAGTTGTACATAATGTTCAATTATTAGCATTTGTAACTATGAAATTTTGTTGATACTTTATTTATCAACTTTGCCACCATATAAATGTTTTTTTTTTTTTTTTATTTTGTACAAGTAATATTATAATAATCAATAAATTTTACTTTTGGAAATTGTTAACCTGATTAAGATGATATTTAAGGAAAGAAATTTCAATTAATGCATTCCTTTTTTTAATTTAAGAAAAATAGTACATTAAATGAAAAAAAAAAAAAAAAAAACACAGTATTTAAGCAATCTTTAACCTGTGAAAATAATCATCCGTTTATTGAATTTTTTACTTTTTTATTAAAATGGTGATTATTCAGTTAAAATATGAGATTTGTAATACTCATACATGTTTAAATTTTACATTTTTAGAAATATATTATTCCATGTTTTTAACTATTTTGTTATGATTTTTAAGGTAATAAATTTGTGTTAAAATGCGATGCAATATTAAGTTTAAATAATTTGGAAATGAATTCTTTTATTACGTTAAAAAGATGAATAAATATAATTTGTTTATATAAGTTAAAGTATTTTTTAAATTTTCTACTAGAAAGTATTTTTTTTAATTATTTTAATTATTAATTTATTAATTTAAAATTTTATAAACTTTGATTTCTTGACACAACGTCAAAGCTAATTGTACTATAAAAATACTTAATAAACACTTTGGAAAACATGTATTTGGATACTATATACAATAATGTTTAATAACTCGTAAGATCAATTCAATCAAATAGTTTAACATTAATATAAAGATTTAAACTTGTCAAAAATAAATCTTAATTATTAAAATTGAAAGTAACTACGATTAAAATTAAAAAGTAATTACTTAATTTAAACATTTTGCTCATGAATTTGAGAAAGGTTTAAAAAATTAAAAAGAATCCAAAATTTAATATAATTAATTTATATATTCGAATTTTAAAAAAGACATATAATAGAATTAAACTTCAAATCTCAGTAAATTTTATTTTATTCTTAGCTTATAATTTCTTAAAAAAAAATAAAGGCGGAGGGGCAGATCAAATGCAGTCGTTACAAACCCACGGAGGATTGTCTAGGAAAGGGCCAACCCAGCACAAGATAGTGGGAGACAACACAGCTATCAATTTCAACACCGCCAACAACGTAACGACAAGAAGAAATAAAAGAAGAAAGAAGGAGCCTCTCTCTCTCAGCGATAATGATAAAATTGACGTTGCTTTGCTTGCTCGCCTTTTCTTTTGCAAAATTTAATGCTCTGTTTTCACATTATATAATATCTCCCAATATCAATCTACGTACTTTTTGGTCAATAACTTAATTTCATTCAGTATCTCCCCATATAAGTGCGTGCTTTATGATTATTATTATTATTATTATTATTATTGTTATATAAAACTCTTTGTTTTTTTTCTCTTAAAAAAAAAAAAAAACTTTGTTTTGTTGTGTGTTCCTCAATTCTTTATCTATTAGGGCTGCAAAATATTAGAGAACAATGTTCAAAGTTCAGATGATTCATTGGATCTCCGCTTCGCTTCGCTCATTCGTTGCTTCGACCTTAGAATCTGGATTTATAAAGGCTTTCATCTCTCTAACTATATGAAATCATCAAACTTGATCTTCTCTTTTTATGCTCTAATTAATTTATTTCTAGTACTTTTCATTTTAAGAGAGAGAGAGAAGGATAAGCAAAGGTTCCTTCAGCAAAATTTTGTGCAGGAATCAAGAATAAAAAGCAATTTATTTGAATTAAATCTGATAATTTAAAATATAACATAAATATGATAAAAAAATTATACAAAAATAACCTGATTTAAAATTTTAATAATTATTATTTATAAGTTTAATAAAAAAAAAATAATATATTTTATATTTTTGTATTGATATAAATTCTTATATGTAATTTTAGAAAAAAATAATATAAATACATAAATTTTAATATTTTACGTGACATGAATATGTAAATCATTACATTTAATTCAAACAACTCTTAACATTTTTAATAAACATATTTTAACGCAAGTAAAGCCCCCTAAATGTGTAAAATTAAAATACAAATTTGATTTAATTAAAAGTTTTGACAAATATTTCATTTAAACAGCATACATATTGGAGTTCATTTTCTTCTATATGAGCATTTTCCAAGGTTTTTAGTAACCTTTATACAAAAATTTAACCTAAAGTTGCAGTCATGTTTGCCATTTGATGGGATGCTAATAATATATACATCAATTTGTGTATCTGGATTATATTTGTGTCATGTTAAATATGTGTAAAATACACAAAAAAATATTATATTAAATTCATGTAAACAAACATATTTTTGGTTTTACCAAACTTGTGTACCATTTTGCTAAACTTTTAAAAGCAAAAGGATAAAAAAAACCATAAACAAAAATTCAATAGTCATTTAAGTTTCAGACATTTTATTGCAATTAATCAATCCTTGAATTTTCTATTTTGAATCATTTCAACTCTTAAATATCTATTTTCACATCAATTAAGATCTCAATTAGATGAAAATGGATGTTGACGGTTAATCAATTTTCATCTAATAAAGGATTAATTGATGAAAATATATATTTGAGGGCTTAATTGATTGTAATAAAATGAAAGGGGCTTGGATGATTATTGAATTTTATTTAAGAGCTTTCTGACTCTTTTGCCAATTTTAAATTATATTCAATTTTTGCTAAAATTTTAAACTGTGTTGTTTTCATGTCTTTTTTTGTATTATTTTTGTATCATGTTATCGTATTTTGTTTAAAATTATCAAGTCTACGTGCACCTATCTATTAGCATCACATCTACTTCAAACATAGTTCTGATATCAATCATTAATATTCCATTCAAATCTATTTCGAACCTAGCTCACATAGCTTGATACTAGTTGTTAGGCTAAAAGTCCTAAATCAATCAAACATTTAAGTAAGAGGAAGCATAATTAAGTCATAAATCATCTACATAATAGACAAAATTTAAATATAGTTCGGCACTCTATTTGCCTATATTCATGGATGAAACAAAAGATATACTAGTTATATAGAATTACAAACATATTATCAACAACCAACTAATCACTCACAGATAAACTCATGGACCTTTCAATTCTCCTCTATTCCTATTAAGTATCATAGGTTTTCTAATTATCCTATATTCCTATTAAATATTTTTAAACCAAATATTAAACAATCACCTCACGTATGTTCCCTCTCATTCTCTTATAATCCTATAATTAGGCATCTATCCCGAAAATCCTATAACTCTCTTTACATGTTTCTCTCATACTCAACTCTACTAGGACTCCCACCATTTACAATGTTTCTAACTTACCACCAAGAATTCTTTTCCTCTTATAATTCTTGTCTTACAAGTTTTCTTATCTATCGACTAATATCTAGACAATTTCAAAAAACATCTTAAAGAAATCTTATCTTTTGAGATTTGAGTCAAAATTTCCAACAATCTTCACATTAGCTCAAATTCCATCAAATCATTGTTCTTCATGCTAGACATGCTTAGCTCCACACATAATAAAAGTCCTGTAACAATCTTCTGTTGTGTGTCTTCACGATTTACACAAATCTATATTTTAAATACAAACTTGAACTCTTCCTTTAAATCGAGCTCCTCCAGACTTGTCTCTTTCTACATCTTGAACCTTTGCTTTAATTTCAATTGTTAGTACCTTTTCAACATCTGCGTCAAACATAACTTTGATATTAGTTATTAGTATCTTATGCTATCCACATTTGCTTCAAACATGCCTCATAAGGTTTTGATATTAGTTGTTAAGCCAAAAACCCTCAATTAATTTAACATTCAAGTAAGTGAAAGTATAACCAAACCATAAATTATCTACACAAATGACAATAACTTAACATGGTTTGACACTTTACTTATCTAAATCTACAGATAAGAGAAAAGATTCATTAGTTATAGAAAATTAAAAACATATTATCAACAACCAACCAATCACTCACAGTTAATATTCATAACCTTTTCATTCTTTTTTAGTCTTATAAGGTGTCTACCTATAAAATTTTATAATTTTTTTTACATCTTTCTCTCATATTCAATTCTGTTAAACTCTCATTATTTATAATACTTCTAATTTACCTACCAAAGATTGCTTTCTTGTTGGAATTCTTGTCTTATAAATTTTCTTGTCCATTAAGTAATATTTAATTGATCTTAATAAAATCTCAAACAAATCTTATCTTCTAGTATTTGAATCAATATTTCCAACATTATTATCGTAAAGATGTTATTCACGTATAGTCATTTAATTTCAACTATCTATATTCTAAAGTATAAGCTTTTGTGTGATACTTGTATGAATTTCACACTAAAAAGTTGAGTTTTAAAATTTTTATATACAATTAATTAAAGGTATATATCATTGTCATTAAGTCTATTATTGGACAATAAAGCCTTGTTAATAAAGGTTGCTTGTTTTAATTTATTTTAATGCAAAACCTTATGGCTTTAATTTAATATTTTTAGCAAATTACCAACTCCAAAGTGTAATTCGGTAGTCTAGTATTTAGCTTAATTGTTTTGTACAATCATTTTTAAATGATGACATTCAATAGGTTTCAATTTAAATTTTAGCACCAATAATTCTTTTATCTTTGAATTGTACATGTTTTGCACCAAAAAGAAGTTGATCATTTTATATAGCTTAATTCCTACTTGATGAGAAAGTATTTAACACAAAATAAACATAAGTCTATATAAATATATGTATGAGTAGAGATCCACTTATACTAGTGTAAGTATTACATACTTTTTTTATTCTTGGGTCAAAATTAAATCCATAAAACTTATACTTAGCCATTTGATCCAATGGTAAAAAGAATGTTTAACACTTACAATAGTGTCAGTGGATCCCTCATATATATATATATATATATATATTATATATATATATACATATATATATACGCATTTATATGAGGGATCAACTTACATAGTATAAAACTTTTAGTTTTACACATTTTTTAACCATTGATTTCAATAGATCCAAATGATGATATTAAATATTATTTTTTGTTTTTACTTATCTCTCTGATATTTTTGATCTACTAAAATCAAAGGTTAGAAAAGTGTATAAAACAAAAAAAAAGTTATACTGTGTACGTTAATTTCTCCTCATATATATATATATATATATATATATATATATATAATAGGCATGCACAAGTATTCATGAAGAATATTCATGATGATAAGTCATTGTGATTTTTTAGGGATTAATAAAAATAAGTATGAGGCTTATATAAGATTTCAATCATCATGCAAGCAACAATATTGTTTGCTATGTACGATGCCAAATACTTCATTAAGAAAAGAAAGAAAATATTGTTTTCCTTTCTTGTCATAATCAATCATTGTCTTACCATTAGCACATGGATATTTATAAAAGTTTTCAAATAGGCAAACAATGATCTTAGAGTGACTAAGGTCCATTTAGTTGATATTTTTATGTTTTGCTTCTAACCTCTAATCAAAAAGTCTAAATTATGTATGATTTTAGTTGAACTCCATTTTAGTATATTGTCAAAAAATAAGGCTGACATTATACTAAACTTCAGTATAATGTAATTGTTAGAAAATTTTGAGAAAATAGAAATAATAAGAAAAAAGAAATATGGCTTTAAGCATTAAAACCGCTATCTTAAAGGCAATTATGCCTATAAGATACAACAAAGCCTTATAATTCTCTAAATAAAAAATAGTGAAATAGGATATAACAAAATCTTAAAATTCTCCAAATTAGAAGTAATAAAATTGGTTAGATAGAAATATCTATTTATAATAAACGAACAATCACAAAATTCTTATTAAAAAGTTATGATAATCTGTATAGTCATAGTTTTTTATTTAAACAAAATTATTCAGACAATCATGTTTTGCTGTTCAAATATCTTTATTTAAACGGTCATGTTTTTCTGTTCAAAAATGCTTGTTCAGAATAAAAAAATATTTTATTAATATTATGAAATTTTAAAAAGTTAAAGATTTAAATAAAAAATAAATCTATTTACTAAACAAGCTCAAGTGCCTAAGTGCACAATCTTTAACTTTTAAAATTATTTGATCCACTAGGAAAATTCCTAACAAGCCCAAATAACTTAGCCCACTCTAGTACTAAGTTTAACTAGTTAAACAACACAAGTAGTCTTTTTTAAACTACATGCAAATGATCTTTTTATTCAATGTGGGATACACCATATTCTAAATTATCAGCAATCCCTAATAGTTTGGAATGTTGGTGTTTAATCTTTAACATTTCACACAAATAAATATTATGAATATAAGAAAGTATCTTTCAATTTAAACCTTCAATTAGTGTATATGCCTTAGAATTCTAACAAAGTTGATAGTATCCATAGATTAAACCTTAACTTCTCATGTTAAAATTGAAGATATAACACTTATAATAGTCATTTAATCTTTTGTTAGATGTTTATAACCGCTTTAGCACTAATATGGTCATGTGCTTATCCTTATTCATAAATATTTAGAAGAAAGTTTTCAATTTTCTTATTAAAGTGACACCACTTCAATGTTTATGTAGGTGGAGTTTCTTATTTATGTCTCCATTGCTATAAACATTTAGTTATAGACTCCATTAAAAGTTTAATCTCACTTCGATTTACACAATGGTCCACACTAGTATTCCAAATATTTAGAATGATTTGATTAGTGTTTATAGACATATAACAATAATTTGTTGTTACCTATTAAATTTTTTAATTAGAGATTAGTAATTCAAAGTTAGGTTCCCATTATTGGTGTCTAAAAGAAAATTTAAACCCATTCCACTTGTGGTGTTTCTTACCAAATTTCTAGATAGCACCTTGGTAAGAGAATTTGCTAAGTTTTTAGCGAATTTAACATATATTATAGTAATTACCCTTTTTTTTTTTATCAATTCTCTGATATAGTTATGTCTTAGACTAATATGTTTAGATTTTTCATTATAAATTTCACTATAAGCTCTAAACATTGTAGTTTCCCTATCACAGTGCAAGGAAATGGCTATCATTGGTTGTCGCCACAAGTCTATATCCATTAAAAAGTTACTTAGCCATTCTACTTCTTTGCTTGCTGCAACTAAAGCTATAAATTCAAATTTCATAGTTGAAAGTTAAATGCAAGTTTGTTTCTTGGATGCCTAATTAATTGTACCACTTCTAAAAGTAAATATTTAACCGAAGTGGATTTAACTTGCATCTAAATATCCTTCCAAAACTGCTGGATATTTTGAATAAAATAAGCCAAAATCTTTAGTTCTTTTAAGATAACTAAGAATTATTCCTATAGCTTTCCAATGATTTATACTAGGCTTATTTGTGTATCTTGATAATTTGCAAACAGCAAAAGCTTTATCTAGCTTAGTACAATGCATAGCATACATAATATTTCTAATAGCACTAGCATATTCAAGTTGTGCAATTACATGACTTTGATTTTTTGTTAACTTTATACTTGTATCATATAAAGTATTGGCTTTTTTTACATTAAGATACTTAAATTTATTAAGTAGTTTTTTAATATAATGACTTTGATTAAGTATGAAACCCTCATTATGTCTCTTAACTTTAATTCCTAAAATGGTATCAACTTCATTTAAATCTTTCATTTTAAAATTAAAAATTAGTTACTTTTAGGTTTCATTTATGCCAATCATATTAGTACTAAAAATTAGCATATCATCCATATAGAGACATTATAACTCTATATTATTTAGTAAATTTTGAGTAAATACACTTATCTACTCCATTATGTTTAAAACCATTGGCCAATATGGTTAAATCAAACTTTTCATGCTATTGTTTAAGAGCTTACTTTAGCCCATAAAGTGACTTAATTAATTTATAGACCTTATTTTCATTTCTTAGAAGAATAAAACCTTTCAATTGTTCCATGTATGCTTCTTCTTTTAAGTCACCATTTAAAAAAATCGTCTTAATATCCATTTGATGCATATGTAATTTATAAATGGAAGCCAAAACTATAAGAACTCTAATGGATGTTATTCTAGCTACTAGAGCATATGTATCAAAATAATTTGTGCCTTTCTTTTGTTAAAACCTTTTGCAACTAATCTCGCTTTAAAGGTTTGTATAGAACCATCTATATTATATTTTTAAACACCCATTTACAACCTATAGATTTACAACCTAAAGGTAAATCTACCTAGACCTACATATTATTGGACATAATTAAGTCCATTTCATCATTAATAACCTCTTTCCAAAAAGCAACATATCTTAAAATCATAGCTTCATTAAATGTTTTAGGGTATTCTTCTATCTTTAGTAGGATTGGTGTTTTATTAAGCATTTTGGTTCTATTTCTTTTTACTAAGAAGACAATATAATCTAGAGAAATAAAATCATAATGTAAAAAATTCTCTTTTCTAATTCTTTAGCTCCTTCTAAGTTCAATAAAATCTTACTTTCTTTTTTTTTATTTACAATCATAGGAATCATTTCAATTTATTTATCTATATCAATTTTAGTATCACATATAAACTTATTTACAAAAAATTCTACATGAATAGATTCAACAATAACATTAGTATTTAAATCGAAAAGTCTATATGCCTTCAAATTCTATGCATAACCAACACAAATGCTTTTAATACCTCTAGGTCCTACTTTTGATTTTTGAGCATTAGGTACTTTATAAAAAGCAATGCACCCTCACACTTTAAAATAATCTAAATTTGATTTTTTGCTATGATTCCAAAGTACATATGATGTCTTTAAAAAATTTTTTGAAAGAATTCTATTGTGTATATAGCATGTTGTTAGAAGTGCTTCTCCCTAAAGATTTAAAAGTAATTTAGCATTTAACAACATACTATTTACTATATCAACTAAAGTTTTATTTTTTCTTTTGGCTAAATTATTTTGTTGAGATGCATAAATGGCTATCTTTTAATGAATAATTCCATTATCTTCACAAAAAAGAGAAAACGAATCTGTAAAATATTCCCCACCCCTATTAGTTCAAAGAATTTTGATTTTCTTTTCCTTTTGATTTTCAATAACCGATTTATATTTTTGAATTTATCAAAAGCTTCATCTTTTGTTCTCATTAGATAAACAAAAGTAGAATAAGAACTATCATCTATAAATGTTATAAAATACCTCTTTCCTCTCATTGTTAATAAACCATTTAACTCACAAATATCAGAATGTATAAGTTCTAACAATTCCATATTTCTTTCAACTTTAAAAAAAGGTTTCTTAGTCATTTTTGCTTTGACATAGATTTCACATTTAATCTCATGATTTTTTTGGTATGTTATATAACAATTCTTAGACATATGACTCATATATTGATAATTTAAGTGTCCTAATCCAGCATACCATAAATAAGAAGAATGCTTAACAATATAACCAGAAACATCATTTATTTCATTAATACTTTGATTAAAAATACCATAATTGGAATATTCTTTTCCAATGAATACACTATTTTTGGACACTATAACTTTATCAACCTCTATTGTAATCTTAAAGCCTTTTTTATATAACAGATTTATAGATACAAGGTTTTTTTAAGTCTTAAAAACATGAAAAACATTAAGTAAAGTTTATTTTTGTCCTAGGGTGAATTTTAATTCAGTTATTCTTTTTCCAATTACTTTGGCAAGAACATGATTTCTCATAAGGATATGTTTTGGTCCCTTGTATTCTTTATAAGTTTTGAATTGCTCTTTGTTGTTGCAAAAATGAATTGTTGCACTTGAATCTAGCCACCAATTAGATTACTTATTTTCAATAGCCATATGAACATTGGTGATCATTCCAATTTGCATGTATTGCAACAAGTTTTTTCATTTTTACTCAACAAGATTTGCCTTATTTTCAGAATTAGAACCAATCTAATTCTAGCATTTTTAAATCTACAATCTTTAATAAAATGCCATTTTTTTGCGTAATGAAAACACATTTTATTCTTATTAAATTTAGATTTTTTTAATCCTTTCTTCTTGACTTTAAAATTGTTTTGAGATTTTTTTAGAAGACTTATAAGTATTTCCAGAATTTTGTTCACTTACATAGTTCACATTGAAACCTCCAAGGAAGAGTGCATCTCTTGCACGATTTTTTACTTCAATCTATATATGAGTCTGAAATTCTTTTATAGTGAAAGTATTTATTAAATACATAACCTTTTTTCTTATATCCATTCCAAGAAGGAATAAGTTTTGACAAAATAGCTTCAACTTAAAGTGAATCAAGAAGTTTAATTTCTAACTCACTTAACTTAAAAGCCAGAATTTGCAACTTATGCACCTATTCCATGATTTATTTGTCATCAGTTATGGAAATTTTGAAGTATTTCAAGGTAAAAAATTTATCAGTACCTTTCTTTTCATTCATGTACTTGTGTTTAAGAGCAGTCTAAATTTCTTTTAGTGTTTTCATATTTCTATATAGGTCATATAGACGATCAGATAGTGAATTCAAAATGTAACATCGACAAACTAGTTCATCTTCTTCACATTTGCTTATTGTTGCTTTAACAACACCAAAATCTTCAGGAATTGGTTTTGGAATTAGTTTCAAATTTGGATCAAGTACATAAAACATCTTCAATACAGCCAATAGAAAAACCATTTTGTCTTTCCACCTAGTGTAGTTTGATCAATTGAAATGATCAAGTTTGGTTACATCTTGATTCTAAAAATAAACCTTCATGCTTAATTCCAAATCAATAGCAATAGGGGTGACAGTATATGCAGTATCCATAATAATTGCCTTTAAATTGTTAAAAAATTTTGAGAAAATAGAAATAAGAAGAAAGAAGAAATATGACTTTGAGATATAAAAAATATTATTTTAAAGGCAGTTATACATATAGGATACAATAAAATCTTAAAACTCTCTAAATTAAAAGTAGTGAAATTGGTCAGGTAGAAAGATATATTTATAATAAATGAACACATACAAAATTCTTATTCTAAAAATCATGACAATCTGTATATTCATGTTTTCTTATTTAAACAAACTTATTCAAATAGTTATGTTTTTTTGTTCAAACATATTTTATTCAGAATAAAAAGAATATTTTATTAATATTCTAAAATTTAAAGAAGTAAAAGATTTAAATAAAAAATATATCTATTTACTAAATAAACTCAAGTGCCCCAAGTGATTAATTTTTTACTTTTAAAATTGTTTGATTCATTAGGAAAATTTATAACAAACCTATATGACTTGGCTTATTCCAGCACTTAGTTCAATTATTTAAACAACATAAGTTTATCTCTTTTAAATTACATATAAATGATTTTTTTATTCAATGTAAGATACATCATATTTTAAACTACCAATGGTAGTCGATGAAGAGGGTTGAAAATACATTGACTCTCTTTTCCATCTAGAATTTTTCTTCTTTCTTTCACTAGAATTTTCTCTCTCAAGATCCGCCTTATTTGTCAAAATTAGTTTTGAATATTAGACTCGTAAAAACTGCTATAAGTTATTAAGACCTAGTTTAGCATTCCTAATTTTGAAGAAATTTGGTTTGAAAAAAATATGTTTGAAAAATGTTGTAAAAAATTGATGTTTAAAAATCATGGTTTAATTTTGTTTGGGTATTTGATATTATTATGAAAAATTAAAATATCTAAGAAGGATACGATGTTCAAAAGCATTGTCAAAAATAACTAATTAAATAAGTTTTTGGTCATTTATTTTTAAATTATAAATTTTAAATTGCAACTGTACCTTCTTATTAATATTTGCAATTGACTCACTTTTAACCGTAAAAAATTATTTTTAACACTAATCATAACGTGTTTAATATTATTTTTATTTTAAAATCCAAATGTAGTGCTAAACGGGTCTTAGGTCGGTTTAGACATTTATAAATAGCGGTGGTACGATGCTTTGGGGCGTGTGGGTGGTGGTGTTGGGTGGATGGGAGCGAAGATGAGAAATGAAGAAGCTAGAATGAAGAGAAAAATTAGAATGTTTGCAGTGCATAGGAAAGTGGTGTGAGTGAATAGTAAAATAAAAATTATTGTGCTCATTGTAAATTGGTATACCCCACAAATAGAATTTGTTATTTGTTCATTCTTTACAAAAGAGTGATATCAAAGTTATCATAGCATCCCGACAAAAAATATTGTAGCAAATCAAAATAAGAGCAGAAATTCTAAAAAAAAAAAATTAGTCTATAACATAGAGAGCAGAAAATCTAGAAAAATCTGGTGAGTATTGCCATGTAAATAGAAAGGTATTAATTAAGATGAAATGAACTTAGTTTTGTCGTGCTGTAATTATCTCCCAATTTCATTTTTGCTTTTTTTTTTTTTAATTCTGAATTAAGCCTTTATTTGGATTCTTTTATGTAAATGCACGAATCAAGATTTATATACTGAGATACGCCCTTGATTATATGAAGCAGTGATAATTCTGCTGTAAAAATGGTTTAGTCATTTTTCTATCAACCTTTATTAGTAGGTTAATTGATATAATTCTCTAAGCAACATACACCATGATCATTTTCTTATATATCTAATTACTTTCGTTTTTTTTTCTTTTTCAATCTAGTCTATTTGTGGGATCTTGGATCATATTTTAATTTTACAATTTCCTCATAGATAATGATAAGGGGCAGAAGCGTAACTAAGGAAGAAGGCATACATAGGTCATGGTCCCCCAAAAAAATTTTTAACATCTTATTTGTATAGTATTCTTTTTCATGAAATTTATTATTTGATCCTCTTTTTTCATTGAATTTACTATTTGATTCCTTCTTTTTATACCTGATTTTACCTCTGAAAATGGGAGCTAGTTAATATCAGTGAATTATCTAATAGAGGGACAAATTGTTATCGTGCTCAACAACAATGTAAAATAAAATATGATTACTTCTAAATAAATAAAAAAATGTAACTAGCAGGGTGATTCCCTTTCAAAACCACCCTTTCCCTCTCGCTGGAGGCCACTGAACCCCTCGCTCTGAATGTTTCATGCGTTGGTTCTACTAGAGAAATAGCACTTTATACCTTTAAATGAGGATTTCAAGTTACATATTTTAGTAAGGCCAAAAACAAAAAGAATTGAGGATACGCCTAGAAGATATACTCCTTTCTATTTTATTGCAAGATATATATATATATATATATATATATATGTTACACAAAGCTCGAAAGACATAACAGTAGTGAAGTGAAAAAGTGTCTATCATAATGTACATTCGCGTGAATTTATCTTCACACTTAATTATATATGTCGTTATTATTATTGTTTTTTAAATGTGATTTGTTATAATAAATATTATTATTATTAATTTTTTTTAGATGTAATTGATCACTTAATTAAATAGAGATTTCAAGCTTAATTTAGATTCCTTAAAATAATAGATTCTAACTTACGTAACTAGATAAGGTCCAAAAGTATAATTACTTAATAGAGAAGGTTATAACACTCTTATAATACTCAATCAAATAATAGTATCAATTAATTTTATATTATCCAAAGCCTTAAAACATTTTTTTTAATTTATCAATAATTTCATGTTAAAAATTATTATTAAAATTACTCAAATAATTTGATAGCAAATTAAGAACGTTTCCTCATCTTAGGATTTTCAAGGAAACTATTGTCACTCTCTGAAAAAATTTCGTCATCAGATTTGTTAAAATTTTTTCAAAGACATTATTTTAAAATTAATAAAACCTTCCAATAATTTGGTAAGATTTTATTTTAAAATATATCCTCAAATAGTTTAGTAACGTTTTATTTAAAATTTTATTTTTTAATCTTTGTTTTAAAAAATCATTAAACCTCCCAATAGTTTAGTAAAATTTAATTTTTGAAATTTAAAATCCTTCAATAATTTAGTAGGTTTAAATAATTTATTTTTTATAAAAGAATTAAATCTTTCAATAATTTGATAAAACTTAATTTTGAACTTTAAATTCTCAAATAATTAGTTATGATTAATTTGAAAACATTTTCAAATAAATCTTCTTATAAATTCTCCAATAATTTGGTAAAATTCATAATTTCAAAATAATTTTAAACTCATGAAAGCTTTCCAATAATTTGTAGGATTAAAGGATTTATTTTAGAAATTTATATTTAATAAAAATTAATTTAAATAAACAAAATAAAAAAATTTTGCCAAAAGGGTCGGCTCGACTCAGTTTAGAATGAAAACGGCTCAATTGTAAATACAAGAACAGCTTGGCTTGGCTTGTTTTCAGTTGGCTCAGGGCTTGGTTTAGCTCAATAGAGGAATCAGTTGACTAGATCATACACTACGATTTAGGTTGGATGACAAACACACATGGGTCCTCTTTAATGTGAAATGACATCATTTTGCTTTAATATAAAAGCTATTTTTTTTCTTTTTTTCTTTCAAATTTTCTTTCTCCCTTCTCTCTCTTCAAGGTTTCTCTCTACCTCCCTTTAGAATTTCTTAAATGTTGACTAGATTATTCAAATGATCCTAGGGAACTTCAAGATTTTTGTCGAAAAGTCACTGAAATCTTCAATGGGTTTTGAAAATGTTCATTAGAACTTGAGAATTTGGAATAGTCCACATCTAAATTTAACTCTAAAACATGATTTATCATTTTAAAATGCATTTTTTTTTATCATTGTACCTCTTTCCCTATTTTGATTTTTTGGTTTTTTCTTTTTTCACAATAAGTAAAGATAAACAGTAAAGATAAAACAAAGTAAAATAAAATGAAAATAAAGTAAAGATTAAATTAGGATAAATAAGATAAATAAAATAAAGATAAATAAGATAGATCAAATAAATCAAATAAAATAAAGATGCTTACTAAAGATAAAACATCATAATAAAAAGAAAATATAAAGACAAATACAAAAAAATAAAAAGATAAATAATAAAATATGAATAAATTAAATATAAAAATAACTAAAAAGAGTAAAAAATTTGACATTTGGGTTTACACCCAATCCATGTCCAATTAATCGATTTAGAACACCAGACTAAATAGGTGTATATAACTGCTCCTTGTTATGCATTTTTTTATGGATAATGCCCTTATAATGCCCATAAATGAATGGTACTAGCTAGTTTTTATGTTATCCATTAACCCTAAAAAAACCCAAAAGATAATTCACGTATTGGGAATTATTCTTAACTGAGTTCAATATTTTTGTTAAAATTTAAAAAATTCCTTCATCTCAGGAGTATACAAGAAAATAATATTTCTCTTGAAAAAGCTCCGTCATCGGATTCCAAAAATGTTTATAAATTTTCAAATTTCATTGGAATTTTTTATGTTGGAAACTCTTCTTAAACTACTCCAACTTTTTGGTAAAAATCAAGAAACATTCCCTTACTTAGAAATTCACATAAAAAATATAATTGCAACTTTCTAGTTATTTAATCATTAGAAGATTCAAAACTTAATTTTATTTTTTTATGAAATTTCAAAAAAGCTTGATTTTAAGGAAAATTTGATATTTCAATTTTTTCTTCAAATTTTGCATTGCTGTTTTGTTTTAAGAAAAAATTGATATTTGTATTTTCTTTCTCAAATTTTGAAAATGCTTTTTTAAGGAAAACTTAATATTACAATTTTTTTCTCCAATTTTTTGAATTGCTTTTGTTTAAAAAAAAATTGATATTTCAACTTTTTCCTCAAATTTTGAAATTGTTTTTGTTTTTAAGGGAATTTTGATATTTCAACTTTTTCCTCAAATTTTGAACTTATTTTTATTCTAAAGAAAAAAAATTTATATTTCAACTTTTTCTTTAAATTTTGAAAAACTTCCATCTTAAATTTTCTTGATTCAAACAAAATTTAATATGACCAGATAAATAAATAAAAAATAAAGAATAAAAAACAAATAAATAAATAACCAAAATTTCTTAACCTGATCAATGGTCAATAGCTCGGTCAACAATCAACGACTCAATCAACAACCAACAACTCCATAAACAACTTGGCTCAGTGGCTAAAATGGCTTAGTTCAATAGATGACATAGGTTACGGGTCGTCGCAACGATCATGAAAGCTAGTTGGGGTAACACACAGATCCTTACAACCTTAGTGAAACAGTGCATTTTGATGTTGTATAAACCTTAAAATAGATCTTTTATCATTGTTCTCTTCTTCTTCTTTCTCTAATGCTAAATGCCTTTGCCTCTTTCTAGAACCTAGTTTTCGATGCCAAAAATTTCAAACTTTGGCTAGAATCTTTAAATCTTGTACGATATTTCATCGAAATCAACAAAATTCACCAAAAAACTCATTAAAAATTTTAAAGTTTTACAAAAAATTTTGAAAAATGAAGCTTCTTTTTTCTTTTTCTTTAGTCTTTCTTGAGTCAAATGTTTTCTTTTTTTAACCCTTTGCACAAATTTGATGCTACTTCCTCCTCACCTTTGTCGTTAATTGTCCCTCAATTCTTTCTTTTTCCCCATTTTCAAAGTTTACAAAAACCCAAAGACTAACAACAAAACCCCAAAACTTTTGCACAAATTTGTAGCTCCTTTTTTCTCAATTTTCCTCTTTGGTTTTATAAGCTAAATGCGGGTTTTTATAAGAGTTAAGCGATAGGATACCAAAACTTCAAATTGGCCTAAGATTCAAAATTCAAGTTTGAGGAATTTCTTTATCTCATTATTTTATCCTTTAAATTTCAAAAATTAAAAAGCTTGATAAGAATACATCTAACTTCAAAAGGAAAAGTTCATTCCAAACTTTAACTCTTTTCAATTTTTATTGCTTTCATTTTTTATTTCATTTTATTAATAAGAAATGGAAAAATAATAAAAAGAAAATGATTTTAGGCTTTGTTTGTAACCCAAATCAAAATGAAACCCATACCAACTCAACAATCAGGTATCTCAAATTATCATGGCTCAAATCTCAGTTATAAGTCAAATTATTGATGAGCCAAATTGTGAGCTGAAACCTGATTTCGAATTTCATAAATTAAATGAAATTTGACTAAAATAGGTATCTACATCAAGAATTGAAGTCTCATCTTTTCCTCAACGGGAAATTACAATTTTTTTTTTGAAAACTATCCTCAATAGAGGATTAAGATCTTTTTCCTGAAGAAATTTTCTCAACCCAAGGGTTAACATGTTCAAATTTTCTTTTATTGAAAAATTTTTAATCTTTCACCAATTTCAATTTAAAATCCAAAATCAAAACTTTTTCTTTGCAATGTATACAATGAATGCATCCATAATTGTGGTAAAAAAAGTTCTCAAGACTCTTTTTTCCATTTTCAAAACCGGCTACCTTCTCAACTTTTATCAATTACTTTATGAACCAAAATGTTCATTTGTCAATTTTAATCACCAAATTTGAACTCTTCTTGGCATGCTTCCTTTTATTTTTTTGAAAGTTCTAAGGATCGACATTTTCACAAATATTTTTCATCACCTTATCTTCATTCTACCTCGATCACTACTAACTTTTTTTCAAAGTAATGTTAGGATCTTTTTATACATTTTACATTTATTTCTCATCATTCATGAAAAATGTAATTCATCAAATATTTTCTCAGTTCATTATAGGAAAATAAAAATGGTGAAGAATAAGGTAAGTTAAGAAGAAGAGATAGTCAAGATAAGAATAAGCCTAATAAAGAATAAATCAGTAAATGGATAATTTTAAAGCATATTATTAAGTGTTTGGATGGTATAACAACATCCAAATAATGAATATTTAGATAATTTTTAACACTAATACGGAATTCTATTTCAAAAACTCATTTTCTTAACACCTTTGATCAAATCAAATCTTTCTCATATCCTACAAGATTCTCAAATGATATTAGTCTTCTTTTTCCTAAACTATCTTTTCATGTTTTTAGCACAAATGTCTTCTTTTATTTAAATCACCCTTTTGGGTTTTCAATTTGTCTTCTTTTTTGCTTATTTTTATTTTTCTTTCATTTTTCTCATTTTTCATCTTTTTCATCAATTTTCATTTATCATCTTTATTTTTTTGCTTCATTCACCATAAGCATTCCATTAAATTCCACACCAATCCCAAAATATAAGAGAGGATCATGATCTCATTATCCTTTAATTTTACCACAAGGATGCCTAAGTTCAATAAATGATTTTTCAATTCAAGCATTCATGTTTGATAGAAATAGACTTTTAAGGCATGTAACATAGGCTATGGTGAAGGGTTCTAAAAAAATGGATAAATGAGGCTCAAAATATATGTTTGAAAATGATGTAAATCAAAGGATAATTTCTCATCATTTGAAGCACTTTGGCATTTTGGCACATTCCTCATCATTTTTCATTTTTATTTTCACTTTTTTCTTTTAACCTCAATTTTATTCTTTTCAATTTTCTTTTCTAAGAAGGACTTACACACAACAAGGTTTTTTTTTTCTTTTGCCTAAGAAATCATTCATGGCTTTTGATCTTTTTTTTTTTAACAGAGCTTTTTTCAAAATTGTCCTTAAATGTGGAGCATGATCTTTGGTGGGTTTCTTTCCAAAGATATCATAATATGCTCAAAATAAGTAGCAAATGAATAAATTTTATTCTTTGTGCAAAAGTTAAAGGAAAGATGGTCATTTCTGATATTAACTTGAATACTTTCTTTGAATAACCTTTATCGAAATAAAGCATGCCTTTGGATAAATCATTATAAAAGACCACATTCTTATTTAACAGATCCACTTTCTCCATTTAATGGATGAAAATATCATGTCAACTACCTTTGCATCAATTTATCTTTCTTAGACCATGTTTCTCAACAAATTAGGGTCCAAATAATCAATCTCATCAATCTGAATTAAGTTTTCAAAATTGAATCCTGAATTATTGTAACTATTGTTTGAACATTCAGTAATTGGAAATGGAAATGGGTAAAAAATGAAAAGGTATGCAAAAGCAAAGTTAAGAAGAAAAATATGTAATGAAATACACTTTCCATTTTAGTGAAATAAGAGATAAATAAAAGATCAATACATAAAAGACCTTTGTAACATTCATTACTGCCCACAAAAATACTCTATGGTAACTAGCAATTTCAAAATTATGCTCGTGTATGGTTAGGCAAAGAATTTTCAATAACACTAGGCCCTTTTTTATAATCAAAATTTATCAAACCATTCTTTATAAGACCTTGTACCTTATGCTTCAATGCAAATGATGATCCTGTAATGATAATCACATTTGGCATTAGTGTTATACCACTTTAGGTAGAGGTTTTGTTGGCTTAACACGTATAAGGGCTAGCAAATGATTCTTCATTAGTTGTGAGAATACATTTATGTATGTCATGGGAATGGGGTTAAAATAAGTTTTCTTTTTGTTTTCTTTTTTTATGGTCCTCTCAAACCACTAGTCTAGTTATTGGATTTCATCACTAGTCTTATAATGGGTGTGGTGGTAGGACTATGAGTTCGCAGTTGGAAAGATAGTTGAAAAGTAAATGGGTAAATTGGTTGTTAGATTAGATGGTAGTAGCAAAGAATGGATGCTACATTATTTGTGGTAGGGTAATGGGTTTGGTACATTGATTAAGGAAATGGAAAAAACATCTAATTTGATTCCTCTTATAGCTCACAACTTAAGTTTCACTTTCCTTCTTCTTAGGTGTTCTATTTTTTTTTTTTTTTGTTTTGACAATCTCTCTTCCATTTATCTTACCATCTTTAATGGCATTTTTAATGATCTCACACTATTAGAAAGTTGACTTTTATCGATGAAATTTGTCTTTCGTTAGCATGTTTTCTATCGTAATAATATTACCAATGAAATTTTTTATGGGTGATAGACGAACTGGTAATACTGTTCTGTTGGTAATGTATAAAATTTGTCAATAATTATCGATGAAATTTTTCATTGATAAATTCCATCTATAATAATTCTATCGGTAATTAGGTTGGTAATCCATCAATAAAATCCATTGGTAAAAGTGTTGGTAATCCATTGATAAAATCTGTTGGTAATTTATTGGTATTCTATTTATAATACTTATTTTTCAATTATATTTAATATGTTTTATTTATAAATTTTTCCTTTTTTATTTTTTAATTTATTTTTAAATAATTACATAAATACTAAGTATACATAAATAGAAAAAATAAATCAAATGCTACATTTTATTTATAAAAAGTGTAAAATATTTACAAAATTGATTATGAATTCTATTAAATAAAAATATAAAAAATACATAGATGTTACAACTTTCATACAACATTTAGTAATACAACAAGTCAAATAAACAAGTACTTCCAACATACAATAATAAAAATACCTACAAAATATATAAAAGAGAAGTTAAAATATAATGAAGATAAGAACTTAAGCTTTTGTAGTATGTAGGACAAGGATCTTACAGTAACAATCCTATTCATAAAAATTATGCATTTCATATTTGGTTGTAACTTACAAAAGGAATTATTAAAGTTTGTGAGAGAAATGATATATAATATAGATTATTTGTTAGTGAAATAATGAGAAAAGCAAAAACAATTGCAAAGATCTTAAAACAAATAAGGAAGTCTAACCTCTAAGTACCCATCTTAGGTGCTCTTGTCAAAGACATTTTAAAACAAAATGGCTTTAATTCCATGTAAAAGAAATATAACATATATTGAACTTTCAAAGTTGAAAAAAAAGGTAGGTTGAACAATCTAAACATGAAAGACATCTTAAGAAAATGAGTATTATAGTTCGTTTTCTTTGTCAAAAATCAAAACAAGCTTTTAGATGCTAAAAGCTTGCAAAGATTGTAAACACTAAGCAGTGCATTTTAGTTGAAAAAAAACTTAGCCTCTGAGAAACATACCTGTAAATGAGATAAATCAAGTTCTTTGTATATGAAGGAGAATTTTATGTCAAATGATGTTATTTGTAATGACAAAACTCGTTAAAAGATATATAGTAAGTATTCATTATCAATTAGATAACTAGAAAAAGAAAGCAAAAGAGTGGAATAAGAAAGATAACATGTTCTCTTAGTGTCACAAAATGCTTTATAAGAAAGAGCTGCCCATCCATTTGTGTTGATCTCTTTGCAATTAGTTTGCTTGCTTTCTATGTACAATTGAAAGATTAAAGAGGCAAAATTGCAAATGCTTAGAAACCCAAGCAAGCCCACATGTGTTTGAGAACACGCTAAAGAGAGAATAAGTTGGTCAACTTCTTCATAGAATAGATAACATGATTTTGTTAAAATCTAAATCCAAGCTTATCTATATATAGAAATGGTATCATTGTATAGCATGAACATGCTTGGAAAAGCAAAGAACTTAAGGCCTTAAATAGTTTGATTAATTGTTGTTCAGGTAACTTACTTGGATAGAGATAGAACAAACTTCTATAGCTTCTTGAGAAAAATAATAGAAATCAGTCTTTTAATAGAATAAACGAAGAAGAGCAATTGGCTTTTTAGAAATTCAGTAGATAAAAAGATGAACAAACATAATATCCAATGACTCAAAGCACCTGTGCCAAGCTAATGAAGGCTAGTGGTTCCAAACAATGATACAATTTTGAAAGAATAGATTTGGTTTTCTCTAATGATGGATACCAAGTTTTGAATACATCTAGGTTTACATCAGCCTGCATACCAAAAGAAAAAGTTAACATAAATAGTAATGTAAATTATGGTGTAATTATATTTCCAAAAAAAGAAAACATAAAGCAATATTCAAGCAAACACGAGCAATACGCTACTGATTTGGCCAACATTAATATCCAAATATGTTAAAATTGCAGTTATTGACACTGTATACTTCACTAAGTATTTAAGCTAACATATTTGCACATAGGTTTTGGACATACATGTTTCTTAACCAACTAGGACAACCCACACTCGACACATGCATGTCTAATACAATAAGATGATAAATCCATTCTTGTTTAGCAATAGACACCTAATATACTAATTCTTCCTCTATATGTTCCTCAACTGTTTCTATATAGGAAAAGTACTTAAACCATATATGTATATCTTACACATGCTTTATCTCATTGCAGCAACTTTATGTATATTCTTCAGGTGTTGAGTAACCCAACAACCAAGTCTAAACACACACAAACATGTAAAGCAACACTTAAGTTCAGGCAAAAAAGGTGGAGAATAAATTAACACAAATTGTATAAATCAAATAAAGTCCTATAATAATGGTTGCAAAGAGCATTCAAATAAGGGTTTGAATTACCAAGAATAACTTGGAATTACAAGAAAAAGTAGCTTCCCAATTTGAAATTATCCAACAAATATAAAGGTTCACTACACATGATCAATTATCTATAAGTTCGGGAGAAGTGAAAAAGTGTTAGAGAACTTACAAAAGCATTTTCTAACTTCACATATGTAAAATGCTCCAGTTTTGCAAGGTAATCAAATCTTCATCAAATGTGATATAATTTACAGTCTGTGTAAGAAAGAAAACAATGATTCAAGTTAAAAAATCAACATAAGTGGTATAATAATAGGTTCAGTATAGGAATGCATGTCATTAACCCAACGAAACAGCAATGTAACCATAATAAAAATTTGTTTTTCAATCTCAAATGATGGGCAACTAAAACAATTTGTTCTTTTAACACCATATTTCTAGTAAATTCACATCAATCTATCAAATAGGCAAACCAAGACTTCATTTCCCATAAACTATGACACATAAAGTAGTGAAAAATACTTTTATGCCTCAATAAGATAAAAGCTTGAAATCTTCCTATTAATTCATGAGATCTACACAA